>NC_136123.1:1200432-1256068 GCF_965212315.1 Lampetra planeri | reverse complement strand
AATTCAGAAAATGCATGCATTTTAAAGATGGCCATATACATTCATGCGATACAATGACAATCAATTAATTTGGATTGTGAGTCTTCAATATCAATCGAACAACGCCAATTTTCTGGTTCTTAATGGGGGCCTGGGATTGGGCGGGGGGGGGGGGCAGGGAATTTCTCCCATAGCACCCCCCCACCTCCCCTTGGATTTGCCACTGCTCCCCCCCCTCTTCATCAGGGCTCGCTGTATTTCGAGGGTGGTGGCGGTGGGGGGCGGTGGGGTGGGTGGGGGAGGGGCAGTGGGGGGGGGGCTACTCCCCGAGACTGCCGCGAGCCTCTCCCACGCACATGGCGGCGGGGCCGTGACATCTGGCAGAGGAGCAGCAGCAGCAGCAGCAGGAGGAGCAGCAGCAGCAGCAGGAGGAGCAGGAGCAGCAGGAGGAGCAGGAGCAGCAGCAGCAGGAGGAGCAGGAGGAGCAGCAGCAGCAGCAGCAGCAGGAGGAGCAGCAGCAGCAGGAGGAGCAGCAGCAGCAGCAGCAGGAGGAGCAGGAGTAGCAGCAGCAGGAGGAGCAGGAGGAGCAGCAGCAGCAGCAGCAGGAGCAGCAGCAGCAGCAGCAGGAGCAGCAGCAGCAGCAGCAGGAGGAGCAGGAGCAGCAGGAGGAGCAGGAGCAGCAGCAGCAGCAGCAGCAGGAGGAGCAGCAGCAGCAGCAGCAGCAGCAGCAGGAGGAGCAGCAGCAGGAGGAGCAGCAGCAGCAGCAGCAGGAGCAGCAGCAGCAGCAGCAGCAGGAGCAGCAGCAGCAGCAGCAGCAGCAGCAGGAGGAGCAGCAGCAGCAGGAGGAGCAGCAGCAGCAGCAGCAGGAGGAGCAGCAGCAGCAGGAGGAGCAGGAGGAGCAGCAGCAGCAGCAGCAGGAGGAGGAGCAGCAGCAGCAGCAGCAGGAGGAGGAGCAGCAGCAGCAGTAGTAGCAGCAGCAGGAGCAGCAGCAGCAGGAGGAGCAGGAGGAGCAGCAGCAGCAGCAGGAGGAGCAGGAGGAGCAGCAGCAGCAGGAGGAGGAGGAGCAGCAGCAGGAGGAGCAGCAGCAGAGCAGCAGCAGCAGCAGCAGCATCAGGAGCAGCAGCAGCAGGAGCAGCAGCAGCAGCAAGAGGAGCAGCAGCAGCAGGAGCAGCAGCAGCAGGAGGAGGAGCAGCAGCAGCAGGAGGAGGAGGAAGAGGAGGAGGAGGGAGACGCCGGGAAGAAGAATCTGAAACTCGTGGCGACTCAGCCGAGCGGGACTCACCGCCTGAGCTTTGTCCCTCACCAGCCTCGCCTCCGCCTCCCACAGGCTGCGGCCGTCTGTGCGGGATGGGGAGGGGGGGGCAAGAGGGGGGGGGGCAAAGGGGTGCAGGGGGAGAATTAAGAGAGGGGAGAGAGAGAGGGCAGGGCGAGGCGGGGAGGGGAGAGGGATGGGAAGTGGAGAGTTGGGGAGAGGATGGTGAGAATCAATGAAGGGAGAGTGAAAGGTGAGAGGGGAGGGGGGGTGGAGGGGTGGAAATGAAAGAAGACGCGAGGGGTGAGAGGGAAGGGAGAGAGAGGGGGGGTGGAGAGAGAGAAAATATGGCGAGAGCCAGTGAAGGGAGAGTAAAAGGTGAGAGTGAGGGGAGAGAAGAGAGAGTGGAAGGTGAAGGGAGACGCGAGAGGAGAGAGGGGAGACGCGAGGGGAGGGAGAGGGGGAGAGAAAGGTGAGAGAGAGTGAAGTGAGACAGGAGGGAGAGCGGGACAGTCTTCGGGGAGATGGAAAGGAGAGTGCGGATGGAATTAGCGCAGAGTGAGCGATGGGAGAGGAGATGCAGGGGAGAGCAAAGGGAGAGAGTGGGGGAGCGTGATGGGGAGCAGCGATGGGACGCAAGGGAGAGGGAGGGGAGAGCGGGTGAGGGTTGAGCAGATCGACAGGGAGGGCGAGGGAAGGACAAAATCGTCAGATAACGGGGAACAAAAAGACAAAGATCCCCCAAATAGCCTTTAACAGACTGTTGGGGCAAGTGCTGTTCGCGAGTATCTATGAAGGCCGGAACGCCACGCGAAGTGATGGGTGGCCAAAACCACGCCCAGCCGCCTTTGTCTCCCCAGTCGTGATGTTTACACAACGCACCAGGTACTGTAATCGTTTAAGGCTGAGTCGACCTAGGGGAGGCCCAAGAATAGTTCAGATATTCGCGTTCGTAGCACGCAGCGCAGCGCTCGAGTACCTGGTGCGGTGTGTAGTAACCATCGCTACCGGGGGAGACAAAGGCGGCCGGGCGTGGTGCTGGCCACCCACCCCCTCGTGTGCCGTGCCGGCCTTCCTAAGTGCTCGCTAACAGCACTTGCCCCCAACATTCTACTCCGGCTCTACGGGGCTATCTGTGCCTTTGCGTGTGCGGCGTTATCGTCGTGGTTGTTAGTCTTGTTGTTATTGTTGTTGTTAGTGTTGTTGTTATTGTTGTTGTTATTGTTGTTGTTAGTGTTGTTGTTAGTGTTGTTGTTATTGTTGTTGTTACGCGTCCGTATCTCTGTCCTTGCGTATGCGAGGCGCCCTGGGATGAACGCGCGCGATCTCACGCGAGGCTCTGTAAGCGTCTCGCAAATTCCCTCCGAATGCCAAAGCCAAGGGAGGCCCGAGTTGGTAGCGGGTTTGATGAGCGCCGCACTTCGTGAGTCACCGTCGCTGCCTCTCCGCCCGTAACTTCCATGCGAAAGCAATGCCTTCGTGTGTGTGTGTTACCGAGCGTTGGACTTCTCTCGCACCGTACGTAGCCGAACGCGCTCATCGGAGGTACGGGGGAAGGACAACAAACCAAACGCAAAAAAAGCAGTTGAAAAAATATGAGTTTTGTCAATCTTGATGATGATTTAAAAGTGTATCGTAGCTCCAGTGGTTACTAATATCAGAAGGAAGAGCGTTCCAGACGGCCGCAGATGCGCATCTGAAAGCGCCGCGCGATGCGGTGGCCACCGCCTTTATTCTAAGGTTGTATTTAGTCTCAAGCCACTGCGAGAATGACCGCAGTTTTTCGTTCCCAATCTTCTCTCTCTCTCTGTCCCTCCTTAAACGTGTGGTGCCCAATCCAATTTCGGTCTTTCTCACTCCCTTGCACCCCTCCACTGGAATAAACTTCCCCTGCACATTGAGCAGCACTGCTCATAGACCCAACACTGCCCGTAGACTCAGCACTGCCCATAGACTCAACACAACCCATAGACTCAGCACTGCTCATAGACCCAACACTGCCCATAGACTCAACACTGCCCATAGACTCAACACTGCCCGTAGACTCAGCACTGCCCATAGACTCAACACTACCCATAGACTCAGCACTGCCCATAGACTCAACACTACCCATAGACTCAACACTGCCCATAGACTCAACACTGCCCATAGACTCCACACTGCCCATAGACTCCACACTGCCCATAGACTCAAAACTACCCATAGACCCAACACTGCCCATAGACTCAACACTACCCATATACTTAACATTGCCCTTAGACTCAGCACTGCCCATTAGTAGCGAGCAACATCAACAAACAAGTTACCGCCTTCCAATACCTTTTCTCCAACAGCTATATGACTTGTATATATATTTACACATCCCATCAGCAGCTCCGCCTTACTTTCGGGGCCTGCATAATTTCAGCAGCATCGGCGTCAATTCATTCAAACTCTGGACCGATTTCGAGACTCAGTGTGTCATCCGCAGCATGATAAGACACTGAAGGTCAGGCTCGCCTTGAACCAAGGCTGGGCCATGTGGCCGATGGTTTGTGGAGGGACAGCAGATGCGTGAAAGGAGGCTTGATTATTTTGCAACTTATATTCTTCACGACGCTTATGGTTAGTTTGTATCTTTCGCAAAGGTCTGGGTTTTGGTGATGTGTGCGGGTCTGTGTGTGCGCTCGTAAGACGGCCTCCATAGGTGCTCGCTAAAAGCACTTGTCCCAAAAGCCCGTTGAGGCTACACGGGTGATCTTTGTCTTTGTTTGTGCACGTGCGTCTGCGGGGAAGCCGCGGCACGTGCGGACAGGAGCCCGTGGCTCGGAGCCAAGACCCAAGACCACATGAGCCCCCCCACACCTCCCCCGTCACCCCCCCACCACCCACCCACCCTCCCCACCCAACCACCCACCCTCCCCACCCCACCCTCCCCACCCCTCTTCCTACCTTCTCACCACCACGGCCCAGACCAAGCGACCACCACAACCACGGCCGCGAGCGACGAGAGATTGAGTTCAGGTGATAAGAGGTACAGGTGCAGCCCTGCAATGTATCGCTAACGTCCCCTGCTTGTGTGACAGCTCTCCACTACAGAGAGAGAGACAGCTGGGGAGAGATCCCCCTCGTCTAGTGGGTGTTCTGCCTACTTTTCCACGCTCTCCAGGCCGTCTCGGAAGAGGTGGGACAATCCACACTTTACCCCACCACACAACGCTGCCGCACCGGGAGATCGAACCGGTAACTTCTCCGGATTGCAAGTCCAGGGCGCCGAGAATGACACAATGATTGGATGAATGAATTGTGAGTCGTTCAATATACGCCTGCTTATCTTCCAACACGAATTCAAGAACACAAAGACAAAGATCCCCCGTATAACCTTAGCATACTGTTGGGGCATGTACTGTCAGCGAGGGCCTGCGTGGTCAGAACAACGCTCGACCGCCTTTGTCTCCCGAGTGGCGATGTTTACGCACCGCACCAGGTACTCATCCGAGGCTGAGTCGACCTAGGGGAGGCCCAGCACCGGTTCAGAGAATCGTCACCGGTGATAGTCGTGAGCGGGAATCGAACTCGTGTCGCCCGGGGTTAGTAGCGCAGCGTAGCGCTAACCACTGCGCCACGGCTCCCCACTCCCTCACGCACGCGCACGCACGCACGCGCACGCACAGGGGCACTCCCGGGGGGTGCCGGGTGACGTTAACACAACGTGAGCTGCCGTCCGACACACTCGGGGCGCAAGATGAATAATACGTTCGGAAATGAGCGCACGCGAAAGGCGAGAGAGGTAACAAAGTGAGACAGAGGGGAGGGGGCTATGGGTGGTGGGGGTGGTGGGGGTGAGACACATTTGGGGAGCGAGGCTCGAGACAGACGGCAGTGAGTTCACCCAACACGTGCTCGCAGGCTGTGGCGACGCAGCATCTGGTCAAATATATGGCGAAGAGGGCGGGGGTGGGGTGAGGGGGTGCAATGGTTTAATGGAGAAAGGAGGCTTGGGATGGAAGTTGGAAGTGAAGGAGCGGTGGGAGGTTTAGGGGGAGATGTGGTGGTGGTGGTGGGGTGAGGTTATTCATTGGTGCTGGGAAGTGGAGGGGGGGAGCTTCTGTACACCCGATCCGCTAGGTGAGTGAGCGAGCGAGCGGGCAGGGGAAAGCGCACGGTAGCGAGGCTGTGGCTGAGTGGCTGAGTGATGTGTGCGTGTGTGTCATTGTGTGTGTCATTGTGTGTGTCAGTGTCAGTGTGTGGGGGGGTAGTGGTTAGCGCGCTGCACTAAAAACCTGGCGTCCCGGGTTCGATTCCCGCTCGCGGCTAACACCAGTGACGATTATATGAACCGGTCCTGGGCATCCCCTAGGTCTACTCAGCCTCGAATGAGTACCTGGTGTGGTATGTAAACATCGCCACTGGGAAGACAAAGGCGGCCGGGCGTGGTGCTGACCACCCAATCCATCGTGTGCCGTGCTGGCCTTCATAGGTGCTGCTCGTTAACGGCACTTGCCCCAACATTCTGTTATGGCTCTACGGGGTATCTTTGTCGTTGTATGCGTGGCTGTGTTGCTATTGACGTGTCTGTATCTATGTATTTGTGTACTTGCCCTAACAGTCTGTTAAAGACCGTACGGGGTGATCTTCATCTTATCTGTGTGTGCAAAGTGGAACGGAATGAAGGGCCGTGTTTGTTTTGGTCTGGGAGGGTGGTGAACGCGTTGGACTGCACTTCTATGCTTCCACGTCGATGATGTCCCTCCCCCCGCGACCCTGCCCCGCTCCCCCCCCGTACCCCGCTCTCACAAGCCCCTTGCTGACCAGGGTGCTGAAGTCACGGTCACACAAACCCTAAGCGCGGGGCCCCCCGCAAGGCGTATGAAGTGGGCGGGGGGTACCCCATTCATCCAGCAGTGGATCGCGACCCCAGTGCTGTGCGTGTACGTACCGGAGAAGCAAACCGAGAGAGGGAGGAGAGAGTGAGAGGAGAGAGGGGGTTGTGCAAAGTGAGGCGATTCTTCACGGAGGGTGCAGAGAGTGATGTGAATTGGAAGAGAAGCAAGGTGAGGAAATGAGAGAGAGAGAGAGAGGGAGTGGTGGCGGTGTGGGTGCTGGAGGGTAAGAGAGGAGAGAGACAAGCGAGACGTGCTGGCGAGTGAAGCCATGAAGGCACAAGCTGATACGAGGGATGTTGCGACACTACGACGAGAGTGGAAGAGTGGGAGCTGCGAGGATGTTTTTTTTCTTCCCGCGCAGCTGCGCGGATTTCCGAGGCGATCACGCGGATTTCTGCGGCGCTAATGAGACCCCCCCCCGTCCCTCCGCCCCCACCCCCTCCTCACCCCTCTCACAGCTGGGCTGGGTTCTGGCTGCGTATTTTGTCTGATTCTGTAAAGAGCTGCAGCTGTGCGCAGAGGGGGGAGTTCACTTCGCGTGGCCATATCTCCCTGCCTCTGCCGCTCTCTGTCTCTCTGTCTCTGTCTGTCTCTCTGTCTGTCTCTGTCTTTCTGTCTCTGGCTGTCTCTCTGTCTCTGTCTGTCTCTCTGTCTCCCTGTCTCTCTGTCTGTGTCTCTGTCTGTCTGTCTGTCTCTCTGTCTCTCTGTCTATCTGCCTCTGTCTGTCTCTCTATCTCTGTCTGTCTCCCTGTCTCCCTGTCTCTCTGTCTGTATCTCTGTCTCTGTCTGTCTCTGTCTGTCTGTCTCTCTATCTGTCTCTCTGTCTCTGTCTGTCTCTCTGTCTCTCTGTCTCTCTTTCTGTCTCTCTGTCTCTCTTTCTGTCTCTCTGTCTCTCTGTCTCTGTCTGTCTCTCTCAAATCTCACGCTGCCACTCACGGTCTCCCTGTCTCTCCCGCTCCCTGCCTCGCCCTATCGGGCTCTCTCTGAATTCACTCTGTATCTCTTCCTCTCTGTCTGTCTCCTTCACAATCTGTCTCTCGCCCTCCCTGTGTATCCCCTCCCTCTGTCTCCCCCTCTCTCCGTGTCTCTCTTTGTGTCTATATCTCTATTGGTGTACGAACATCGTATGCGAGCGCGAGTGAGCGAGCGAGAGCGATGATTCGAGGGGTCAGTGGAAGAAGTTGGAGTGATGGCGAGGAGTGGACGGTGCTTTTGAATCCAGACGCACTGAGATCCATCCCAAATCACAGAAATATTTCCAGACGTGGAGCTGCAATTTCTGCACCATCGCCTGAAGTTTTGTTGGCAGTTTCACAGAAATAACGGATTTGAAGCGTTCCCTACCCCCTTCTTAAACAAAGACAAAGATCCCCCGTATAGCCTTAGCAGACTAGTGTTGGGGCAAGTGCTCTTAGCCATTAAGGCCGGCACGGCATTCGATGGGGTGAGTGGCCAGCACCACGTCCGGCCGCCTTTGTCTCCAAAGTGACGATTTTTACACATCGAACCAGGTACTCATTTGAGGCTGAGTCGAATTAGGGGAGTCCCAGGACCGATTCAGATAATCGAGCAGGAATCGAACTCGAGTCGCTGGGTTCGTAGTGCAGCGCGCTAACTGTTGCACCACGGTTCCCTAGAGCTATCCGCTCACCCATTCAACTACACAGCACGGAGCCATCAACCCATTCACCCATCCAGCCACCCGATTCCCCAACCACGCAGCCACACAACCACCCAGTCACCCAACCAACCACCCATCCACCCAACCACCCAGTTACCCAACCACGCATCCACACAACTTACCCAGCAACCCAACCACCCATCCACCCAACCACCCAGCCACCCAACTTACCCAGCCACCCAACCATCCATCAACCCAACCACCTAGTCACTCAGTCACCCAACCACCCAGCGACCCCAGGACTCAGTTTAGGCAGCCAAGTCGCGCTGACTCAGCCACTCACCACCCACCCGTCTATCCGCACAGCCACGACGTCTCCTCCACGCTCAGCGGGGGGATCTGCAAGGAACACCCCCCCTCCAATTGAGCAGAGGCTGCCCCCACCCCCCCACCAGATCTCTATAAGCCAGGGGCAGCACGGGGAGCCAAGCGGCGGGAGCGTGGGCAGGCGGAAGGTCGCAGAGGGACGAGTGGCTCGCCCGCACAGACGCCGCTCCGGCCAACGCTCTTAGGGCGGCGTGAGTCACGGGGAGATTCAGCTTCGTGAAAGCCACGCGGCCCCTGCCTCTCTCCCTCCCTCTCTCTCTCGTTCGCTCTCTCCATCGCACGCTCCCTCCCTGCGCCACAGCGCGTGGATTTGTAGCGTTTATTTTCATTTGTTTGCTGGTGACTTTGTGTATTTCGTATCGGAATCGCCTCCAGTGCTGTTGCTGCTGGCGGCAATAAAAGTTGTTTAAAAGTCAAAAGTATCTCCATCGCACGCCCCCCCTCTCTCGCACGCTCCCTCGCACCCCCCCCGCTACCCCTGTCTCTCTCGCTCGCTCCTTTTCGTTCCACCTCTCGTGCACTCGCTCTCATTGTCCATCTCTCTACCGCTTCTCTCTCTCTCTTGAGTCGCCACGGTGGCGAGATGTTAACAACCTCGCCCGGTATACAGGAGGCTCTTGGGTCCGATCCCAACCCCTGACGCCTGTTGTATATTTGGAGTTTGCGTGTCTCTCTCCCTCTTCCTCTCCGTGGTGGCGTGGATTTTGCTCCACATTTAGAATCAACGACACGCGAGTATTTGGCTGCTACAAATGTCCACGTGATTTTAAGCGACTTCGTTGAGCCATCATCATTCGTGATGACCAGGTCGCCTCTGAACACGAGCTATACAGCTCAGTGGGCCTTAACTGGTAAAAATAAAATAGTTGTATAGTTGAGTTTGTTTTGTCCAGCTCTCCTGCACATCTCTCTCACTCGGCATCCGATTAAACCACGGCACACACGCCCCTGGCAGCCGCATCCAAGGGGGATGACTCTTTTTGGCAATGGGATTCGTGTGGGAGGCGGGGCGGGGAGGGGGGTTAGAGGGAGTTCCAAGGATCTGGAGGGACGCCCCGAGACACGGAGGAGACGTCTCTCTCACCCGGAGTCGCCCTGGCCCGGCGACACGAGTGGGAGCAGTGTGAAGGGAATGCGTGCGTGTGTGTGTGTCTGTGTGTGTGTCTATGTGTGTGAGCCCTCGGGGCTCCTCCAGAAACAACGAAAAACCATTGCGGATGGCCACGTGGAATGTTCGAACGCTCACTGCGGAGGAGAGGCTGCCACTCCTCTGTCGGGAGCTGGACCGGTACCGCCTGGATCTCTGTGGCATTCAGGAGGTCCGGTGGACCGGTTCTGGCTCCTGCCACCATGAGGGGTGGACAGTCCTCTACTCGGGGCAGGAGACTGCCAAACAACAGGGTGTGGCTCTTCTTCTGAACAAAAGAATGAAGGGGGCGTGGGAGCGTGGCGGTGAGGTGTGGGAAGCTGTAAGCCCCAGGATACTTTGGGCTCGCCTTCCCATCAACCAGAGGCGAGGAGTGGTGGTCGTGGTTACTTATGCCCCCACCGAAGACGAACATCTGTGGAGGGATGCAGGCAAAGCCGATGAGTCGGACGCTTTCTATGACCTCCTGTCACAGGTGCTGGCTAAAGTGGCCACTCGGGACAGAGTCATCTTGTTGGGTGACTTCAATGCCCGAGTTGGTCATGATACTGGCACCTGGTCTGGAGTGATTGGAAGGCATGGGCCAGATCAGCTCAATAATAACGGTAGGAGGCTGCTAGATTTTTGTGCAGCCCATGGGCTTGTAGTTACCAACACGCTCTTCCGGCATCGGCGCATCCACACAACATCATGGATGCATGCCGGGTCCAAGCAAGAACATCTGCTGGACTACGTAGTGACGGACCAGCGGATGCGAGCCCATGTCCTTGACACCAGGACCTACCGTGGAGCTGATCTGCCCTCTGACCATCGACTAGTCATCTGTAAGATGCGCCTGCCATTCTTCCACTCCGGTGGTGGGTGTACACCCAGGATCCCATTCCAACCAAAAGTGGCCTGGTCTAAGTTAGCTGATGAAAGTTGCAAGCGAGAATTTCATCATCGCTTGCAGCTGGGGTTGGCATCGTCCCCCACTCCACCTGATGTCGAGGGTAAATGGGCGAGGTTTAAGACTGTGACTCATGCAGCTGCAATGGCTGCTTTGGGTACGCGGTCCAGACCTCCCCGGGAACCCTGGCTGACGGAGGAGGTGTTCAGGTTAATTGAGAAAAAGCGACAGGCCCACTCTCATCGCCTACAGCATCCCACGTCAGAGAATGAGGAGGTTTACCGCAGTCTTCGCTCGGAGGTTCGGAGAGCCGTGAGGCGCTGTAAGGATGGGTGGTGGTCGCGGGTTGCTGAGGAGATGGAGCCTGCCTCAGTGGCCCGCGATCACAAATCACTATTTAACTCCATCAAAAAAGTAACCTGCAGCGCCACACCTATTACCATCATTAGAGGAAAAAACGGTGATCCAATCTCCGACCCCCAGGAACAGGTTTGCAGATTTGCTGAGCATTTCTGTGAGGTCCTGGGGGAGGGAAAATCTCTCAGCCAGGAAAACATCATGGCACAAAGTGGGGATAACCCTGCTGAGGCTGCGGTGCCTCAAATATTGGAAGAGGTCACCCCCTGTGAGTGGCTGGCTGAGGTGCCAGCTGTTGAGGAAGTACTGAAGGCGATCCGGAGTCTGAGACCAGGGAAGGCACCGGGCAGAGATGATCTCCCAGGCGAAATGCTGAGGGAGGGTGGCGTTTGTGCACAGACTGCCCTATATGACATCATAACAACAGTCTGGACCACTGGACGGGTTCCGCAGGACTGGAAGGATGCCCTGGTGGTCCCCCTCTTTAAGAAGGGGGACCGTACCGACTGTAACAACTACAGGGGCATCTCACTCCTCAGTGTGCCGGGTAAGGTCCTGGCAAGGATTATTCAACATCGCCTTGCTAGGCATGCTGAGGAGAGGCTTGCGGAGCCCCAATGTGGTTTCAGGAAAGGGCGGTCCTGCACAGATGCCATATTTTCTGTCCGTCTGCTACAGCAGAGGTGTAGGGAATTCCAAAAAGACCTACATCTCTGCTTTATTGACCTGGTCAAGGCCTATGATACCATCAGTAGGACTGGGCTCTGGGTTGTTCTTCGTGCTTTCGGAGTCCCTGACCCTCTGCTCACGATCATTAAGGACCTTCATGATGGTGAGCGGGCCCGGGTAAAACTACGTGGCCGGGAGTCGGAGCCTTTCCCTGTACACCTTGGGGTGCGACAGGGATGTCCTCTGGCTCCCACATTATTTAACATCTATTTCGACTGCGTAGTTCGTGAAGCCTTCAATAGCTGTACCGGGGGAATTACCATTTGGTACAGATACAATGGGAGGCTGATCGACGCCCGGGTGCGATCAAGGGATGGCTCCCTATTGGTCAACCACGTTATGTATGCCGATGATTTGGTAATAGCTGCTCATTCAGAAGAGGAGTTGGAGACGCTGCTGCTGAGACTGGAGCGTGCCACTAAGAGGTGGGGCCTTACCATCAGCCCCACCAAAACTAAGCACCTGCCTGGGTATTTTGTACCATCGGGCACTCCGCCCCCACAACTCCCAATCGGTGATGGGGCAGTTGTGGAGAGAGTGGAGAGTTTCCCATACCTGGGCAGTGTGCTCATGACCGGCTCCAGTTTATCAGCAGAGGTCTCACTCCGAATCAGTCGAGCGGCAATATCTTTTCATCGGTTGCGTAACGCTGTGTGGAAGCTACCTGGTCTGTCGCTCCGCACGAAGCTTCAGGTCTTCTCGGCCACGGTCATTCCCTCCCTTCTCTATGCTTGCGAAACGTGGACCCCCCTAGTGGAGCATCTTCGCCGGTTGGAAACATTTAGGCTGGCCTGCCTACGATCCATCCTGGGTTTAACCAGGCTGGATTGTGTGAGGAGCTCACAAGTCCTTGAAAGATCTGGGCAAAGTCCCATCAGTGAGCTCCTCCGGCAGGCAAGGCTGCGTTGGCTGGGTCATGTAGCCCGCATGCCCAGCCACCGCATGCCTAAACAGCTTTTGTTCGGCCGGATCGAGGGGGCTAAACGGGCGCGGCACGGGCTAGAGAAGAGATGGAGTGATGTGGTACAGGAGGACGTGGAGCTGAGTGGACTTGCCGATGACTGGTACCAGCGGTGTCAAGATCGGCCTCAGTGGAGGAGGCTCGTGAAGGACGCTACTGGGCAGTTGGAGGCAGTCGCCCTCCAACAACAACGGAGGGCGGAGGAGCGACGCTCACAACAACGAGCGGAGCGCCGGGTGGCTAAAGCACAGCAAGTTGGCACAGTAGGGGGCACAGGTGGTGCATCAGCCAGTCATCTCGGTCATCTCGGTCAGTCGACCCGTGGCACCTGGGTCTGCCCCGTGACCTCCTGCCAGCGGGCGTTCGACACTTCACGTGGCCTCAAGGTGCACATGGCCTGGCACAAGCGTCGTGGTGACGTCACCGCCACTTAGTGGCGAATGGCGGTTGTTGTTGTTGTTGTGTGTCTGTGTGTGTGTCTGTGCGTGTGTGTGTCTGTATGCGTGTCTGTGTGTGTGTCTGTGTGTCTGTGTGCGTGTCTGTGTGTGTCTGCGTGTGTGTCTATGTGTGTCTGTGTGTCTGTGTGCGTGTGTGTGTCTGTGTGCGTGTGTGTGTCTGTGTGTGGGGAGCGGTAGTGTAGCGGTTAGCGTGCTGCGCTATGCACCTGGCGACCCGGGTTCGATTCCCGCTCACGGCAAACACCGGTAACGATTATCTGAACCGGTCCTGGGCCTCCCCTAGGTCGACTCAGCCTGAAATAAGTTTTTGGTGCGGTGTGTAAACATCGCCACTGAAGAGACAAAGGCGGTCGGGCGCGGTGCCGGTCACCCACCCCCTCGTGTACCGTGCTCGCTAACAGCACTTACCCCTACAGTCTGTTAAGGCTATACGGGGGATCTTTATCTTTGTGTCTGTATGTGTCTATGTGCATGCGTGTGTCTGTGTCTGTGGTGAGTCGCCGGATACTTCACGTAGCCCGAACACACCCGTGTAGATACTCTCTAAGCTGGAATAAAATACCCCCCCATCCGCAGTGTCGGATTAAGGTAGTGCCGGGCCTGTAGCATATGTTATAAAGGGGCCTTAAAAAAGAAACACGTACATATTAAAACACACATTTTTTACTTGCACAGTAAAGTAATTGTATTTTTTTTATTTGCTATACAGCCAGATAATACGACAAATCGCTAACCTTAAACATCCAGTCGTTCATAAAAGTTGAAGGTGGTATAGTACTATAGTAATCGGGCAAGTGCAGAATCACTGAACCGGAATTGATAGCATGAAAGCATTTAGCGCGGGGCCCTTGACAGTGCTACTTGGATAATCTGGATTATCCTCGTAGTAAAAGTAGCATACGCATGTGCTACTTTTGCACTGCCCCCCCTCGAGATAATAAATAAATCATAACTATAAAGACAATCGTAATGTAATTTGTACGGCTCATGCATTCGTGCGTGTAAATCCGGCGGTGTTATTCGCCGGTGGCTGATGGGCCGTCCTCTCTCTCGCGCGAGCCAACACAATGCAAAGAATTAAATAAAAATTGCAACTCAGGAATTCGCGCAGCGACTGGGGATGGAACCGATACTGCTTCTGTCTGCTACCTCCAGCGAGTTGCTTGTAAATTCATGGTCCCCTCCACCCCGCCCCCCACTACTCCCCCTTTAATCGAATGCCAATTTCCCCCCCCCTCGCATCTCCTCCTACTTGCATGTACGTGTGTGCGTTGAACTTCTGCCGCGCGTAGCCGACCGTGCTAATGGTGAGATGCGGAGGAAGGAATAACAAACTGGACACACAGCGGCAACAACAACAACAGTTGTAATGCTAAGCTGTACGTGTCAACACGTGGGAGGCTGCGTGCTCACTACTCTATTCGGCTGTTCGTCCACCCAGCACCCACCGACCCCCCCCCCCCATGCCCCCCGCCCCCCATGCCTTAGGGCAGAGCGCACGGATCAAGGTGAGCAGCAACGAGGGGGGGGGGGGGGTAAGAGGGAGGAGGATGCTGCAGCCTAGCAGCGGTGAGCTTCACGGGGAGGGGCTTAAGAGCTTGTGAATGTTGAACTTCCTTCGCGCCGTACGTAGCCAACCGCGCTAATCGGAGGTAAGAGAGTTGGAGTGGCGGGTGAAGAGGGAGGGGGGGCACACACGAGTCACGTGATCTAGGGAAGCTTCCAGCTGATTTGCATGCACCTAGGTGGCCGGCAGGCAGCGGGGGTCGGGGTGTCGTAGGAGGCTTCTGCAGCCCGTCGCGACGAGCTTCACGAGGGATGTGCGCGTGAGGTCGCCTCGCCATCTGACAGTGCGGTTTGGTTTGGCAATGTCGGGTGGTGGTGTGTGTGTATGTGGCCGGCAGTCAGAGCCATTTTCTGTACACCTTGGGGTGCGACAGGGATGTCCTCTGGCTCCAACATTATTTAACATATATTTGACCACGTAGTTCGTGAAGCCTTCAATAGCTGTACCGGAGGAATTTCCATTTGGTACAGATACAATGGGATGCTGATCGATGCCCGGGTGCGGTCAAGGGATGGCTCCCTATTGGTTCACTACGTTATGTATGCCGATGATCTGGTAATTGCTGCTCACTCAGAGGAGGAGTTGGAGACGCTGCTGCTGAAGCTGGAGCGTGCCTTCTCTACGCTTGCGAAACGTGGACCCCCCTAATGGAGCATCTTCGCAGGTTGGAAACATTTAGGCTGGCCTGCCTACGATCCATCCTGGGTTTAACCAGGCTGGATTGTGTGAGGAGCTCACAAATCCTTGAAAGATCTGGGCAAAGTCCCATCTGTGAGCTCCTCCGGCAGGCAAGGCTGCGTTGGCTGGGTCATGTAGCCCGCATGCCCAGCCACCGCATGCCTAAACAGCTTTTGTTCGGACGGATCGAGGGGGCTAAACAGGCGCGGCACGGGCTAGAGAAGAGATGGAGTGATGTGGTACAGGAGGACGTGGAGCTGAGTGGACTTGCCGATGACTGGTACCAGCGGTGTCTTGATCGGTCTCTGTGGAGGAGGCTCGTGAAGGACGCTACTGGGCTGTTGGAGGCGGTCGCCCTCCAACAACAACGGAGGGCGGAGGAGCGACGCTCACAACAACGAGTGGAGCGCCGGGTGGCTAAAGCACAGCAAGTTGGCACAGTAGGGGGCACAGGTGGTGCATCAGCCAGTCATCTCGGTCATCTCAGTCAGTCGACCCGTGGCACCTGCTGGGTCTGCCCCGTGACCTCCTGCCAGCGGGCGTTCAACACTTCACGTGGCCTCAAGGTGCACTTGGCCTGGCACAAGCGTCGTGGTGACGTCACCGCCACTTAGTGGCGAATGGCGGTTGTTGTTGTTGTTGTTGTGTGTGTATGCGAATTGGACATAACGCAATTGAGTGAACAGAACTACGTCGCAGTGCCAGCAGCGATAAGCGGTCGCACGGCGCGCGTAGCAGCATCACGCAAGGCGGGATGCTGCTGGATGCTTCTAGATCCTACCCACGCGCAGCAGCCTTTGTTCGGCCTGCGTACGCAACTCTCGCGTTATCGCGGACTGTGCTTCACCCATAATTTTATTATTATTTATTATGACGGGATTTTTCCATGACGCGGTGTTCTTCAGGAACACAGCTGTACCACGGGCACCGCAGTATTAACCAGGGCGGCCTACCGGATTCGAACAGCGCACCTCTGCCACGACAACAACAACAACAACAAACGGCCGCGCTAACCTGCCAGGGCCCCGCGTCAGCAACATCAACGAGTGACCCCCCCCACCCCCCATCGCCACTCAGTCGCGCGGATTCCTTCCCATGCGCACCCCTCTCACCCGCCGGCTCGGGCCAGGAGCGCACCGCGCGAGTTTCCCACGCCGCATCCTCACGCCTCGCGAGCAGCTGGAAAGTCGTGACCTGGATGCGTCCGATTCTTTTTGTGGCATAGTTATATATTTATTTATAACAGCCCCCCCGCCCCCGCCACACTCCCCCCCCCCCGGCCCCTCCCCGCAGCTGTGGGGTTCGGCGGCACGGGTCTCGCCTTCCTGCTCCGCTTTATCTGTCCGGGCCACGTCGTTGATTTTTGGCACCGCGATCGCACAAAAGGGCATTGAGACCCCCCACCCCCCCACCCCCCACCCCCGTGTAGTCCTTAACAAAACAAAAAACACCCTCGTGTTTGCCGAGAGCAGGCTCGGCAACGCCAAGCGGCCAGCAACGCACAGCGACGATCGAGTGTTTGTCGACTCGAGGAAGGCGGTAACATCACGAGCACTTGGAAGGAGCCCGGACGAAGGCCGGCACGCGACAAGAGGCGCTTGGTGGCCACAGACCACGAGCATCGCCCTTCCCCGCCTGACTGCCTTCGTGTGCCCAGTGCTCATGTTGAGACACCGCACCAGATACTCGTTTGAGGCTGAGTCGACCTAGCCGAGGCCCAGTTTATCCGTCACTGTGATCGGTCGTGAGCTGGAATGGGACTTGGTTCGCCGGGTTCGTGGCGCGGTGCGCCTAACACTGAACCACTTGCTCCCACATACTCGAGAAGGCAACGATTCCACATGGAGCGTTGAACAGACTCTTGGCCAGCACCACGCCAGACCGCCTTTGTCTCCCTAGTGGCGATTTTTTTACACACCGCACCAGTTACTGATTTGAGGCTGAGTCGACCTAGGGGAAGTCCAGGACCGGTTCAGCTATTTGTTACTGATGTTAGCCGTGAGCGTGAATCGAACTCGGTTCGCCGGGTTCGGAGCGCAGCGCGCTAACCGCTACACTACACCTCAATCTACAAATGCAAAGATCCCCCGTATAGCCTTAACAGACTGTTGGGTCAAGTGCTGTTAGCGAGCACCTATGAAGGCCGGCACGGCATACGAGGGGGTAGGTGGTCAGCACCACGCCCTCAAAAGACAAAACACACACTCACATACACACACACATGCACACACTCACACACACTAACTCACACCAACCCCTCCCACACTCCCCCTCTCTTCCACCTCCACAAACCTCCCCCTCCTCCCTCTCCAACGTGGAAGCGGGGATCAAGAGCACCTCGTGTGGTTTGGCTGCGGTGCGCCTAACGGGGATGGCCCAGGGATAACGGAGGGAGCAGAGGGGAGAGAGGGAGGGAGAAGAGGAGAGGCAGGGATGAGAGGGTGCAGAGAGAGGAAGGAAGGATGATAGACGGGGCAATGGATAGAAAGGCAGCGAGATGAATGAGTTTAAAAATATTTGAGAATGTGGTGAGGTAGGGAGGAGAGGGATGGCGGAGAAGGAGGGATGGGGTTAAGGGAGAGGAGGGGAGAGAGGAGAGGGACGATCGGGAGGAGAGGGGTGCACGGATGGGCGTGAATAGCGGGGATGAAAGGCGAGAGGGTGACACGAGGGGGGAGGGAGGGAGTTGTGGAACATCACGCGAGGAATCGAGGCAGAGGACTGGACGTGATGGGAGTCGTTGGTCGATGGGAAATTTTCTTTGGAGCCAAGAAGATGTGAGCTCCCTCCCTCTAACCTTTCCCTATATAAGCTGCCCCCCACCCCACCCACTCCTCACGTCCATTTCAAATTAAAAGTCTTTTTAGATTTTTAGACAATGCTTCGTCCGGTTACGCATTAGATGCCCCCCCCCCCCAAACCAGCCCCCCCTCCCCACCGAGCCCCCGCGACCCCCCGGCGCCACGTGAACAATGCAACACACAGTGCACGTGTGTTTATTGCTGGAGAGTTCACAGAGTATTTTTGTTCGGAAGAAGCCAGGCCTCATTCTCTCAGTCTCTCTCCCGTACACCGACAAAGATATCCAGGGGTTTGATCTTCCACGTAGCTCACGGTCCACCCTTCAACCACATCTACTGCACAAACCGTGGCAGTAGATGCGGATACCCTCATTCACAAAATGGGAACAATTAAAAACTCTACAGTAGTAGCTGTGCCACTGTGGTCATCCAGAACAGACCGTAACAACGTGTAACGACGCAATGACCCATCCGCATATACGAGGGAGACATCGCAAGCGATGGAACAAACTCCGCTGCTCCTGGCTAGACCACCACCTGCATGTGACATTGCAGTCGTTGTTCTGCATCTACAGCAGCAGCAGGAGCCGTACGGAAGACGAAGATGAAGACAAAGATCTTTCGTATAGCTTTGAACAGACTGGTGTTAGCGAGTAGCACCTATGAAGATCGGCACGGTACACGAGGGGGTGGGTGGCCAGTACCACGCCCGGCCGCCTTCGTCTCCCCAGTGCTGATGTTTACACATCGCACCAGGTACTCATTTGAGGCTGAGTCGACCCAGGTGAGGGCCCAGGATCGGTTCGGATATTCGTCGCCGATGTTGACCGTGAGCGGGGATTGAACCCGGGTCGCCAGGTTTGTAATGCAGCGCGCTAACCACTCCACTACCGCTCCCCCCCTGACCCACACGTCACTTGCGTGACAGACACGTGAGCTGCGTGACTGACACGTGGCTTGCGCGACTGATACACGCACGGTCACGTGTTGCGAGTCGCATGTCAGGCCCCCGTGAAGAGAGATGAGGGAAATCAGACTCATGTCATCCCCCACCACTTATTCACCTACCTCACCCACCCACTCACCTACTCCCGTCACCCACCCCCTCACCAACCCCCCTCACCTACCCCCTCACCCACCAACTTACCTACCCCCCTCACCCACTCACCAACCCCCCTCACTCACCCACTCACCTACCCCCCGTCACCCACCTACCCATCCACTCACCTACCCACTCACCTACCCCCTCACCCACCCACTAACCTACCCCACTCACCCACACTCACCCCTATCCACCCGCTACCTACCCCCCTTCAATCTTAGGCAGAGGCGCAGCACTGCAATTGCCCATTCACGCCCCTTGCTGACGGGAGGTCCTCCACTGGAGGGAGCCCGATAGAGGGTCCTAGCGAGGGGTCTTGGGCCTACTCTTCCGAGCTTGCCGGACCTCTTGGAAGTCAGAGGGCGGAGTGCCCACACTTGACCCAACCCGATCCACGTCGCCGTGGTGCAACTACTGCTAACCTGCGGTGCCAATGAGGGGGGTGTGGAGGGATTTCAGAAACTTGCTCGCTGGTTGAGCTGCCGCACCGGGAGAGAGAGCACAGGGAGAGAGCCGCAGGGAAAGTGCACAGGGAGAGAGAGAGCACAGGGAGAGAGAGTGCACAGGGAGAGAGAGCCGCAGGGAAAGTGCACAGGGAGAGAGAGAGCACAGGGAGAGTGCACAGGGAGAGAGAGAGACACAGGGAGAGAGAGCCGCAGGGAAAGTGCACAGGGAGAGAGAGAGCACAGGGAGAGAGAGAGACACAGGGAGAGAGAGCCGCAGGGAAAGTGCACAGGGAGAGAGAGAGCACAGGGAGAGAGAGCCGCAGGGAAAGTGCACAGGGAGAGAGAGAGCACAGGGAGAGTGCACAGGGAGAGAGAGAGCACAGGGAGAGAGAGTGCACAGGGAGAGAGAGTGCACAGGGAGAGAGAGAGCACAGGGAGAGTGCACAGGGAGAGAGAGAGCACAGGGAGAGAGAGTGCACAGGGAGAGAGAGTGCACAGGGAGAGAGAGCCGCAGGGAAAGTGCACAGGGAGAGAGAGAGCACAGGGAGAGTGCACAGGGAGAGAGAGAGCACAGGGAGAGAGAGTGCACAGGGAGAGAGAGCCGCAGGGAAAGTGCACAGGGAGAGAGAGAGCACAGGGAGAGTGCACAGGGAGAGAGAGTGCACAGGGAGAGAGAGAGCACAGGGAGAGAGAGTGCACAGGGAGAGAGAGTGCACAGGGAGAGAGAGTGCACAGGGAGAGAGAGTGCACAGGGAGAGAGAGTGCACAGGGAGAGAGCGCTTGGCTGCGTGGCGGTCTGCAGGTTCCCTGGGAGCTTGCGGAGTCTTTTTTTCTCATCCCAGCTCCGCTACTCTCCCCTACTCCGCTCTCATCCACTCTCCACCACTCTCCCTTGCTCTGATCTCACTTCTGCCTTACTCTCCCCTACTCCACTCTCACCAACTCCATCCACTCTTCTCCGCCTCCCTCGCTTCGTGCGGTCTCGCGGGTTACGCCGAAATTTCAGTCTCGAGACAGCGAAACCTGCGCGTGTCTGTCCGCGTGTCTGTCCGCGTGTCTGTCCGCGTGTCTGTCCGCGTGTCTGTGCTCGCCACCAGGGAGACAAAGGCGGCCGGTGGTGGTGTTGGCCAAGAGCTCCCTTGTGTGCCGGCATTAATAGGTGCTGCTCGCTAACAGCACTTGCCCCAAGAGTCTGTTGATACTATACGGGGGGGGGATCTTTGTCTTTGTATGCGTCTCTGTGTCTCCCCATCTCTCTCTCTCTCTATTGTACGCCACTCTGCTCACCCACCCTTACACTCTCACACCATATCTGTCTCACTCTCTCACTTTCGGAATCGCTCTTGCACTCTTAATCTCTCGATCGGTCACTCTCTCCCCAGTTCCCCTCGTTCACTGCGTATTTGTCTCTCTCTCTCACATTATCTCTGACTATAAACAGGAGGTCTACCATATGTACCCCCCCCCACGCGCTCTCTCACCCTCACACTCTCTCCATCACTAACTCTCCCCCTCGCTGACTCTCTGCATCACTCACACTCTCACACGCCGTCACCCGCACTCTCCATCAAAGACAAATATCCCCCGTACAGCCTGAACACGCCGTCAGCGAGCAGCGCCTATGAAGGCTGGCACGGTGCACAAGGAAGCTCTTGACCAGCACCACGCACGGCCGCCTTTGTCTCCCTAGTGGCGATGTTTACACACTGCACCACGTACTCATTTGAGTGTGAGTCGACCTAAGGGAGGCCCGGAACCGGTTCAGATAATCATCACTGGTGTTGGCCGTGAGCGGGAATCGAACTCGGGTCGCCGGGTTCGTAGCGCAGAGCACTAACCACTGCACCACCGCTCCCCCTTCTGCTATCGCAAACCTCATTCCACTCTCCCCGTCCAAACCACGACACAAACCTCACCACCACCACAACCACCACCACCACCACAACCACAACCACCACCACAACCACCACAACCACCACCGTGAGCGGGAATCGAACCCGGATCGCCGGGGTTCGTAGCTACACTACCGCTCGCCATCACTCACTCTCTCTCTCCCACTCCTCTCACTCTACGACTCTCTCACACTCCATCACTCACTCTCTCCAACACTCTCTCTCACCCCATCACTCACACTCACCATCATTTACTCTCTCTCCCATCCCTCTCACTCTACGACTCTCTTCTCCCTCCATCACTCACTTTCTCACACTCCATCACTCACACTCTCTCTCACCCCTCTCTCTCCCTCCATCACTCACACTCACCATCATTCACTCTCTCACACTCCATCACTCACTCTCTCCAACACTTTCTCTCACCCCATCACTCACACTCACCATCACTCACTCTCTCACACTCCACATCACTCAGTCTCTCTCCCTCCATCACTCAAACTCACCATCATTCACTCTCTCTCACCCCATAACTCACACTCACCATCATTCACTCTCTCACACTCACCATCATTCACTCTCTCTCTCACCCCTCTCTCACACTCTATGACTCTCACTCCATCACTCACACTCTCTCTCACCCCTCTCTCCCTCCATCACTCACACTCACCATCATTCACTCTCTCTCTCCATCATTCACTCTCCCTCCATCACTCACACCACTCTCCAACACTCTATCTCACTCATCACTCACAATCACCATCATTCACTCTCTCTCACTCATCACTCACACTCACCATCATTCACTCTCTCTCACTCATCACTCACACTCACCATCATTCACTCTCTAATCTCTCCTCACTCACTCTCCTTTCCGCTTCCTCTTCCCCTCCCTCCCCTCCCCACCACCGCCCCCTCCCACTTCCTCCACCCCCTTCCCGCGTGCCCCCCCCCCCCCAAAGCTTGCCCTCCCCCCAGGTTTCCACTTCGTTGTGGCAAGTCGCCCCCCTATCTCTATCCGGACGCGTTTCCTCGGGGGGAATGAACACGTGCCCCCCCCCAACTCTACGCCCCCCCACTCTTCCCCCCCCCCCCCACTCTTCCCCCCCCCCACTCTTCCCCCCCCCCCCCACCTCTCTGTCTGCTTTGTCTCTCCCCACTCTCTCTCACACTTAGTCACAATCTCACCTATCTCCTATATCCCCCTCTCCCCGCACTCGATAATCACTCTTCCTCGATCACCCCACGATAGTATCTCTCCCTCTGCTGTCTCGTCTCCTTATCTCCCCCCCACTCACCCCACTTTCTCTCGCTCCACTCTCCTTGCTCTCCAACTAAACTATTGTTTTAATTGTACCAGGTAAGTGCCACTGAGCTATGGACACACGTGATGGCTCAACGAAAGTGCCTGATCGTCGTGTGGAAGTTTATAGCAACAGGCACCTGTTGTGAAGGCCGGAACGGCACGAGAGGGGGTGGGTGGCCAGCACCACACCCGGCCGCCTTTGTCTCCCCAGTGGCGATGTTTACACACCGCACCAGGCAGTCATTTGAGGCCGAATCTACCTAGGGGAGGCCCAGGACCGCTTGAAATAATCGTTGCTGGTGTTGGCCGTGAGCGGGAATTGAACTCGGGTGGCTTGGTTCGTAACGCAGCGCGCTAACCGCTGCACTACCGCTCCCCAATACCGCCTACCAGAGCCTCATGCCACTCTCCCCGTCCGAACAACAACACGTACCACACCACCACAACCACCACAACCACCACAACCTCTTACCGCGACACCAACCCTCAACCCGACATCACCGCCACGGCAACTCCACCAACCCCACCACTCCCCAAACCGAACCGCGTCCGTCGTGACCGCAGTTCGCCTGCACCGTGCACACGAGACGCCGGCCTTCGTCAAGGCAAGGCCCGCGGGCCACTAGCGGCCCCTGGTGGTCTTTAGTGCCCCCCCCCCCACGTGTGGCACCCGACAATCCGCAAAGAGCGAACGCGTCATCATCGCCATCGTCATCATCATCGTGCTGCTATCAAACCCAACAGTGGTTTCAAATGTCCTCTTGTCGGCGAGAGTGACCGCCGCCCCTCCCCCCCATCTGGCGATGGGGTGAGTGCTCTCCTCCCCTAGCTCGTTACGACGACAGCGGCAGCAGCGGCGCTGTGGCTCAGGAGCTATCGATGCTCGCTGCTCGCCATGACGAGAGGGCTTCAGCACACACAGAGAGAGAGCGAGAGAGTTCGCGGAGTTGAATGAGTCCAGACCACAGTGGGAGTACTTGTTGGCACAAAGACTAACATTGGCCATAGACTTAGCATCGCCCGTAGAGTGAAATTGTCCATCGGCTAGAATTGTCCATATACTTAACATTTCCCATAGACTAACATTGCCTATAGACTAACATTGGCCATAGACTAACATTGCCCATAGACTAGAATTGCACATAGACTAACATTGGCCATAGACTAACATTGGCCATAGACTAGCATTGCCCATAGACTTATCATTGCCCATAGACAAACATTTGCCATAGACTTATCATTGCCCATATACTAACATTGCCCATAGACTTAGCATTGCCCATAGACTAACATTGCCCATAGACTAACATTACATCCTTGGAGAGCTCTTTAGTCTTGGCCATGGTGGAGAGTTTGGAATCTGATTGATTGATTGCTTCTGTGAACAGGCGTCTTTTATACAGGTAAAAAGCTGAGATTAGGAGACACTCCCTTTAAGAGTGTGCTCCTAATCTCGGCTCGTTACCTGTATAAAAGGCACCTGGGAGCCAGACATATTTCTGATTGAGAGGGGGTCAAATACTTATTTCCCTCATTAAAATGCAAATCAACTGATAACATTTTTGACATGCGTTTTTCTGGATTTTGTTGTTGTTATTCTGTCTCTCACTGTTCAAATAAACCTACCATACAAATTATAGACTGATCATTTCTTTGTCAGTGGGCAAACATACAAAATGAGCAGGGGATCAAATACTTTTTTCCCTCACTGTGTCTGCGTGTATATATATGCATATCTATGGGTCTCTATCTATCTCTATGGGTCTCCATCAGCGTGTATATATCTATGAATATCATTGGCTCTCGATGGGTTTACTCTGTGGTCGATATACATTGACTTCACTACGGTCAATGCTGCTTCAACTACAACCCCCCCCCTTCAAAATGACACTCAGTTCCATCATCGAAAGATGTTCGAGGCTGGACGGGTACCGGTGGTGAGCAGGGAGTGCTCCTGTCTCCTGGACGTACTGCACGTCTTTGAAATTAAAGAGCTTCATAGACCATCGGATTCCTCCGGTGTGAAGGCAAATTTCGGATCCTGCCAACAGCGTCACCAAGCAAAGGCAACTGGCATCTGCGCAACGCGCCACGTCCCTTCTGGCGAGAGGCAGAGACGTGGGAGTGGAAACGTCGGAAATCTCGCCGAACAACCACGTGGCAAATCCAGGAAACACGTGCGTACGTATGTTGCACTTCTTTCGCACCGTACGTAGCCAACCGTGCTAACACCGTGGACACACGCAGCACAAACGCGAATACATCTCTCTCTTTGTGTCACTCTCAGGGAACTGGGGGTGCCCTTCTACAACAGCAGCTTCGTATGTGGGGTGGTGCCTTACCTGGCTAACAAGCGCCATGGCCTCGCCAACTTCGCCTGTGCTCAAGCGAAGATGGCGGTGTACAGAACGAGGAAAGAGATGCTGCAAGGTGACACTGACGGCTGCTCTGTGCTTCCAGTGGTCAGGGGTCTGCTCAAGGCGCGGCTCCGGCTGGAGCACGCGTACCACACACATGTCGGTGATGTGCGCGTCTTCTTCGAACGCTGGGGAGCCGGAAAAGCCCTCTGTAGCAGCGTGGACGGCACCTTCGTGTTCACCTTCTGTAGCGCTCGCTCGTCACCGTGGCGTGCGCGATGACCACCACCACCACCACCACGTGACTTTTCTGTCGTGTTGTGCGCGCTGCATTTAGCGCCACAGCGCGTGGATTTGTAGCGTTAATTTGTTTGCTGGTGACTTTGTGTATTTCGTATCGGAATCGCCTCCAGTGCTGTTGCTGCTGGCGGCAATAAAAGTTGTTTAAAAAAGTAAAAAAGTCTCTCTCTCTATCTCTGTCACTCGCTACCTGCCCACGCCATGAACAGCGCGAGTCCACGACCATCTCCTACCCGGAGTCACGATCACCTCCCTCCCCTCCCTCCCCTCCCCCCACATCCCCGCACCTCCCCTCCATCCTCCCAAACACCGACCATGAGGGAATTCCTTTCTGTCTGACTCAGAGGCCCCGCCTGGCTGTGCGCGCTGCTGTTTTTGGCCTCGCCGTGACTCTGAGTGCCCGGTGCTTGCCGGGGGAGTGCGGTGGTGGTGGTGGGGGGTGAATGAGGAGGTAGAGTGGAGGGCGGGGTAGTGAGAGGAAGGTGGGAGGGGGGTGAATGGGAGACCCCCGTGAGGCGAGTGTGTGCGCGTCGGTGATGATACTAAGCACGTTTAAGGGGGGCTGCCCCCTAAATGAACACCAGTCTCCAACCCAACCGGTGTGCTGGTTGATGTCCACCAGGCTGTTGTGAACCTGGGGTGCATCTCGCATCAACTGGGGAGGGTGCGAGACGTGGCCAGATTTCTTTAGAAGGTCAATAATCGAAAACACAAATTAAGTACGGGGCGCGTAAGTACAACTACTTTCTTAATATTGTTTTTTTGGGTCAGAAAAAAAAACCTATATTATGAATAATTTTGGTCGCGAAAGCCTACGTGTTAAATACAACTACTTTGTTTCATCACACCTCTATATATGTCTTAACATTGTACATGGTTTGTTTTACGATTGGGAACCCAAGGGGTGCAAGGCTGCAGTAAAGAACCACTGCTTTACACGAACTGCAACCGAAAATGAAAAAGGTCATCGTGTATTCAGTTTCCGTTCTTGCCCGCCGCTAGCGCTCACCCGCCTCGCCATCGCCCCCTTCCCGCTGCCAGATCGCGCAGCAGTCATGCAATCCGCCCGAGACTCGCCCGAGACCAACCTCACTGTTGTACTGTACTTGGAGGCTACCCGCGTGTGGACACGTGCGTGGTTATGTGGCTCGCTGGGTTAGGTCACGAGGGGTTGTCCCTTCGTCGCAGAAGTTCGCGGATCGAATTGCGATGATGGTGATGAGGTGAATATGACAATGAGATGAAAATGATGATGATGGTGATGAGATCAAAGTTATGATGATGGTGATGAGATGAAGATTACGATGGTGATAATATGAAGATGATAGTCAAGATGATGAGATAAAAATGATGGTGATGGTGACATTAAGATGATGGTGATGATCATGATGATGAGATCAAGACGACGGTGATGAGATCAAGACGACGATGATGATGAGATCAAGACGACGGTGATGATGAGATGAAGATGACGGTGATGATGAGATGAAGATGACGGTGATGACCATGATGATGAGATCGAGACGACGATGATGGTGGTGACAGAGACCACGTGACCGAATGGGACTCACCGAGTCCTTTCTCCACGAAGACGACCCTCGACTCGGGGATGAAGTTCTGTCCCGTGAGGTGGAGCTCGTGGCCTCCCGACACGGAGCCGCTCTCCGCGCTCTGACTCTCGATCAGCGGCAACTCCTGCGCCGAGCGCTGGGCTGTGCGTCGTGCGGAGAGGCAGGGAGAGTGGCAGCAAGAGAGGAGCAGAACGGGAGGGAGGGAGATGGTGAGAGGTGGCAGGGAGACGGGGCAGAGGGAGGCAGAAGGCAGGGAGAGAGATGGCAGAAGATGGGCAGAGACGGAGGGAGAGGGTGGGGAAGACGTGTAATTTGTTAAATCACGGTTTCTTCAACAAAGGGCCGAAACGCCAAGCTCAGCGGTCAGCAACAAACAGCACTCTTGAAGGTGTCAATAGATAGCAGATGCATGTAATGAACGTGTGTATGTGTATGTATGTATGTGTATGTGTGTATGTATACGGGGAGTGGTAGTGCAGTGGTTAGTGCGCTGGGCTCCGAACACGGCAACCCTACTCACGGCGAATACCATTGACAATTATCTGAACAGCTTCTGGGTCTCCCCTAGGTCAACTCAGCCTTAAACATCGCCACTGGGGAGACAAAGGCGGCGACTGGGGCGTGGTGTTGGCCACCCAACCCCTCGTGTGCCGTGCCGGCGTTCATAAGTGCGACTCGCTCGCAGCACTTTCCCCCAAAAAACTCTGTTGAGGCTACACGGGGGATCATTGTCTTTGGATGCATCATAGCAAAAAAACGCACCATGTGTGCGACCACACCTCTCACATTGCGTTCCGGCCAACTAGCGACTCACAGAACATTACCACGCACTGTCCACGAAGTGCGTAATTATAGACTCACGGCTGCGTTATAAATAACGGAGTCCCGTGCTTGACATTTGTTACAGGAATGTTTTTTTTACGCCAACGCCAAACTTCTCGCCACTTATCCCGGATCAGTCGGCGGTGAGTCTGTCACGAAGCCGGCACGGGGGCGTGAGCTCAAGCGTCCTGAGCGAGCTCAACTCTTTTTTAAACTTAGGGATTGTTTTTTTTATTGTTCCAGGTCTGGTCCCAATGAGTTATGTAGCTCGTTTTCAGAAGCGACCCGGCCACAATTGTTAGTTCAGCGACAGTGGCGTATCGCGTGGACATTTCTAGCAGCCGAATACTCTAAGCGCGTGGTGATGTTGATTCTAAATGTGCAGGGAAAAACCGAGAAGATCCCGATAAAAAAATTCCACGCGACCACCGGGAGAGAGAGAGACACGCCAACTCCAAATACGCAGCAGCAGCCGTCAGGGTCGGGATCGAACCCACTACCTCCTGTGTACCGGGCGAGGTAGTTAACATCTCTCCAAAGCGTAGAGCCGCCTTTGTCTCTGTCCACGGCGTCTGCTTCTACTGCCGATGCCGCTTTTGTTTACACGCAGCGCGAGGCGCGGTCACTCACAAGGCTGAGTCGACCTAGAGGAGGAGGAAGATGCTCAGATGTTTCAGTTGCAACTGATGACCGACGTGCCTAGGGATCTAACTCGGGTTTGCCGGGCTTCGTCGGGCAGTGCGCTAACACCGCACCAACTACCGCCGTCTCTCTCCCGCACACGCACACACAATGCATACACATACAGCACACACACACACAGCACACACACAGCACACACACAGTGCACACACAACACACACACAGCACACACACAGCACACACACAGTGCACACACACAGGACACACACAGCACACACAGTGCACACACAGTACACACACAGCACACACACAGTACACACACACAGTACACACACAGCACACACACAGGACACACACAGCACACACACAGCACACACACAGCACACACACACATTACACACACATTACACACACAGCACACACACAGTGCACACACAGCACACACACAGCACACACACAGCACACACACACAGCACACACACAGTGCACACACAGCACACACACAGCATACACACAGCACACACACAGTACACACACAGCACACACACAGCACACACACAGCGCACACACAACACACACACATCACACACACAGTGCACACACAACACACACACGCACACACAATGCATACACACACAGCACACACACAGCACACACACAGTGCACACACAGTACACACACACAGTACACACACAGTACACACACAGCACACACAGCACACACACAGCACACACACACAGTACACACACAGCACACACACAGTACACACACACAGTACACACACATTACACACACAGCACACACACAGGACACACACAGCACACACACAGTACACACACAGTACACACACAGCCCACACACAGCACACACACATTACACACACAGCACACACACAGTACACACACATTACACACACAGTACACACACACAGCACACACAAAGTACACACACAGTACACACACACAGCACACACACATTACACACACAGTACACACACAGTACACACACACAGGACACACACACACATGATGGTCAACACGTGGGGTTCTCAGTCACGGCCAAACGGACCCGGTAGACAGATAAATTAGAGAGAGTGGTGACATCACAGCCCCCCGCGCGCAGACAACACCCCCCCCCCCCCCCGGGGGAATGAACCCTTCCAGCAAACGCCATCTACAGAAGCCTTGACATGCCGTGGGAATGTTTCATTCCCTGGAAAGGGGGGGGGGGGTGTAGGGGGGGTGACCATATTTTACTCTCAGAGAAGCGTGGCGAGTGGCGAGCTCGGAATGACACCGAGACGACGACGACGGGAAGAGGAGGAAGCACGTGGAGCCAACGAGCGGATTCCACATCAGAGACGTCAGTCCCAGTGGTGGCTAGGAGATGTTAACTACCTCGCCCGGTACACAGGAGGTCGTGGGTTCCATCCCGACCCTGACGACGCCTGCTGCTGTATAGTTTGGAGTTTTCGTGTCTCTCTCTCTCTCTTTCTCCCCGTGGTTGCGTGGATTGTTTTTGCGGCCCGTCTGGTTTTTCCCTTCCACGTTGAGAATCAACGTGGATTTAGAGCATTCGGCTGCTATACATTTCCACGTGATCGGCCACTTCGTTTGTGGCCAGGTCGCTTCTTAAAAAAAGAGCTATATAGCTCAGTGGGCCTTACCTGGCAAAATGAAAATATCTTTAAAATATTTTGATTTAAAGCTTTCGTGACTGCAGGGATTCATGTTCTTGGTTCTTTCGGTAAAGTCACGTCGAAGGGAAATTAAAAAAAAATATATAAAACAATAAGATTCTCACGACGTTTCGACCGCAACACAAGCAGTCGAAACGTCGTGAGAATGTTATTGTTTAATATTTTTATTATATTATTATTTCCCTCCTACGTGACTTTACCAAAAGAACCAAGAATAGCTTCAAAATAGTTTAAATATTAAGCTTCATCCAGCAGTGGATAATGCCGTCTATTTGCCCAGTGGAAGCCTCGCCGTGAAAGAGTCTCAATACTCTTTCTCGGGATGGTCCTGCTACATTGGGATGGTTGGCCAAGTGCATTACTGAGTGTTGCTCATCGTCATCATCCATGCTCAATCCATGGATGATGATGATGATGATGATAATCAAGAAGTCTCCAAATCAGCCACCAACCCATGCGCTCTTGCGATTTACCAAACCGGCGTGGTGATGATGATCGTGATGATGATGGTGGTGATAATGATGGTGGTGGTGATGATGGTGATCGTGATGATGATAGTCGTGACTATGATCGTGACATTACCTCATTAGGTTCTGTGCGCCGCAAGAGAAACATCGACCCCCCTCCCTCTCTCCATCGACCTCAACCCTCCGCACCCCCTCCCCAACTCTACCACCCACCAAGGCCCCCCCAGCGACCCACCACAACCCCCCCCCCTCCACCACCACCACCACCACGTGCTGGCGAGCCGGTTACGGCTCATCGCGAGCAGTTTGCTGCCGCCGCCGCTGCTGCTGCTGCTAACAAATGACTCCGTAGGGTTTACTCAACGAGTTAAATGTTTTATTTTTGTATATATATTATAAAAAATGTGGGTGCCACGGAAGAATAAAAAATATCACGGGATGGATTGTGCGTGCGTGTGTTGTTGTTGTTGAAACCCACGTGGAGTTCTCGCACACACGTGTGTGCTCGTGTGTGCACGTGTGTGCACGTGTGTGCACGTGTGTGCACGTGTGTGCACGTGTGTGCACGTGTGTGCACGTGTGTGCACGTGTGTGCACGTGTGTGCGCGTGCTCCCAATAACGGTGGGTCCTGGCTACCGGGACCTCCGAGGGTGGCGTCCCTCCCGACATTCCTCATGGGGTGGGTGGTAGGGAGTGGGGGGAGTTGGTGGGGGGAGGGCGGGGTGGTTGAGGTGGTGGGGGGGGGGTATCGTGGGAGGGATATGCCGTGATGCGAGCGCGCGCGCGCTCACGCAGCCGTGCGGGCAGAGGGGGGGGGCGAGAGCGGAGAAGGGAAGCGATGGCAGGGGCGGTGTGGGGTGGGGAGCAGAGGGATGGGACGGACCGGGGGGGGGGGCTGCACGTGCGTGGAGTCACGGCCGGGTCGGCTGGGGACCACACCCCGCGACACACGGGGAGGCAGGAGGGGGTACGGGTGAAGGGGGTAAGGAAGGGGCGGGGGGGAGCGGTGGGACGAATGGTTTGCGCAGTCGTTGTTGGAGGGGCAAGCCGGAAGCGGCTACACGGTCTTGGTGTCAGAATCAGAATCTGTATTTATACTGCACGAGGAGGAATCCGATGAGCCATTACGCTCTTTTTAACAGACGTCCAATAGTCACAGATGCCCAGCAACGTCCAAAGTAACGGAGTCAATGAAAAACACTCACGGCTCTTGATGAGGGCAGGGGCTGCCCCCCCCCAACACCCCCCCTGCCCCCATCCCCCGCTGCCCCCACCCCCCTCTCTCTCGACCCACCCCTCTGCACCCCACCCCTCCCGCAGGAAGAGAACACGTGTAGAGCGCGTGTTTGAGGAGCGCGAGTGCGTGGTGGGAGTGCAGGCGTGGGGAGCAGTGGCGCAAGTGGTTAGCGCACTGCGCTACTAAACTGTACAAACTATTTTCTTCACCAGGTAAAGTCCACGGAGCTAGTAGCTCTTGTCAGGAGGCAACCTGGCCACACGTGATGATGATGATGATAGCTAATCGTGGAATTTGCTGCTATCATAATCATCATCATCACCCCCACGTGGGAATTTATTGCAGCAGGCAAATATTATCGACGCGTGTTGATTCTAATGTGGAGGCGAGGTTAGCAAGAGAGGAGGGACCTGGAGAAGAATCCACGCCACCACCACGGGGAGAGAGAGAGAAGACGCGGGCTCCAAATCTACAACAACAGGCATTGTCGCGAAGGAGGTAACTTCTCCTCGCCACCAGGGCGTTTCACTTCGTGTGGAGTGAATGAGTAGGTGAGTGAGTGGTTGAGAGAGTGGATGGGTGAGTGGGAGGGTGAGTGGGTGAGTGAGTGGGTGAGTGAGTGGGAGAGTGGGTGAGTGAGTGGGAGAGTGGGTGAGTGAGTGGGTGAGTGGGTGGTTGAGTGAGTGAGTGGGTGAGTGGGTGAGTGGGTGAGTGGTTGAGTGAGTGAGTGGATGAGTGAGTAGGTGAGTGAGTGAGTGGGTGAGTGAGTGGGTGAGCGGGTGAGTGAGACTCACAGCACTCGATGGGGATGGATGCGGCCTGTAGGGACAGCACTTTGCCTCCGGGCTGCGGGACGTGGACGCGGAACACGAGACGCACGCGCGTGTTCTTCCGCCCGATGTCCGTCTCCCCCTTGCGCAACTCGATATCCGAGTTGCGCAACTTCAGTATTCCCGCGCAGTCGATGCTGCGGGGGGGGGGGGGGGGGGGGCACGTGGGGGGGGGGGGAGGGGGGTGGTGGAATTGTGAGCGAGACTCATCACTTGAAGTTACATCACTCCGTCACGGCCGTCTGATGCATTTATTGTTTACGTCAATGTCATCGACAGGACGAACATCAGCAGTGGAGTGGCAATGAAAGGCGATGATCACGATGGCACTGATGATGATGATGATCACGATGGCACTGATGATGATGATGATCACGATGGCACTGACGATGATGATCACGATGGCACTGATGATGATGATCACGATGGCACTGCTGATGATGATGATCACGATGGCACTGATGATGATCACGATGGCACTGATGATTATCGTTCGTGCGGCCAATGAAACAGCCGATGATGATGATTACGACGAAGTCGAACATAGCACGGCGAACACTACCAATACATCTGTAACGAAGAGTGGCCGTATCCTGTCATCTGTTACTTCACATTATATATGTAAAATGAAAAAAACATAAAAACAGCTAAATATAATTTTAATGTAATTTTAAACATCCCATCAGCCGTACGGCTCACGATGATGTTATACATTTTTTAAAAATGTAACTTTTTGTTGTTGTTGACAAAACTGACCTGGCCATCATTCCGTTGTCGGGCAGCAGCGGGATCTCGAGCACCTTGGTGCCGTGTGTGAGCAGCTCGTGGCTGCTCGTGCCCACCGCCTTGCCCGTGATGCGGTGCACCTGGTAGAAGGCGTGCGGCCGCAGCAGCCGCTCGTCCGCCGTGCCGATGAACATGTGCAGAGTCAGCGGCTTCTCGCTGTAGCCGTGGAGCTGTGGTGGTGGTGGTGGTGGAGGGGAGGAAGGGGTGAGGGGAGGAGGTGTTGGTGGTGGGGATGAAGGGGTGAGGAGGAGGAGGTGGTGGGAGATGAGGTGGGAGAGAGGAGGAGGTGGGATAGAATGAGGAGGAGGAGGTGGTGATGGTGGTGGTGAGGAAGAGGTTGGAGAGGAGTAGATTTGAGAGATAAAGAGGTGGTGGTGGGAGAGGTAGACGAGGTAGTGGAGAGTAGGGCGGTGGAGATGATGAGGGTCGGGTAGAGGGTATAGGGCAGGTAGAGACGGAGGTGGTGCGGAGGTGATGGAATGGAGGCGGTGGTGATGGGGAGGATGTGGGTAGGGGAGGTAGAGGAGGAGATGGAGAGGATGGAGACGTTGGAGGAGGTGGTGTTGGTGGGGTGGGGGGGGAGTGTGGGCGTGGGGATTTTTCACGGGCCCGCAAAATCCCACATCGCGATCTCATGAATTCTCACCGCCAACTCGCATCGTGTCGTTGCGTAATAACACATCGTGACGTTGTGAGTGCACGCGCTGCGAACCCGGCGCCCCCGAGTTCGATTCCCGCCCACGGCCAACACCAGTGACGATTATCTGAACCGGTTCCGGACCTCCGATAGGTCGATTCAGCCTAAAATTAATACATGGCGCGATGTGTAAACATAGCCGCTGTGGAGAGACAAAGACGGTCGGTGCGTGGTGTTGGCCACCCACCCCGTCGTGTGCCCGTGTCGGCCTTCACAGGTGCTGCTCGTAGAAGTAGGTTTTGACCCTTTCAACTGGTACAAAAGCTGACAACTTTATACAAGGGATCATGTTTGCAATAACCACAACACAAGCAGTCAAAATGCAAACAAAAAGAAACAACTCTGATAATGATATGCACTGTCCTTGAAGTTGATTGGTCCACACCCGAGACAGCTTTTCTTAGAGCCTAGTCTCCACTGATGTTGGACCAGATGACGCCAAAAGGCGTATAAAGGTGTCAAATTTTGTACCAGTTGAAAGGGTAAAAACCTACTACTATATTTTTCCACTGGTAAAGGAGATGTCTCATGGTGCTACTCGCTCACAGCACTTGCCCCGACTGTCTGCTACGGGCTACGCGGGGGATCTTTGCCTGTCGGATCGGTACTAATCGAGCGCGAGCGGAGACACAGAGAGGGAGAATCTTGAATCTGTGCAGCGGTGCTGATGATCCAGGTCAGAGCCGCGTGCCACGAAGGCGCCACTTGTGAAAATCAACGCCGGTGCCAGATTCACGACCAGATGTAGCGCCCTGTGAGTATGCGACGCTAATGATTACGTTTAACTTCCTTCGCGCCGTACGTAGCCAACCGCGCTAATTGAACAATACACTAAAGACGAAAAGCAGTTCCTCAGGGGTTAGCGTTCTAACTTACTTCTGAACCAGCAGCCCGGATGAGTTGCGACCATCCCTCGTTCCCTACGGGCAGCACAACTTCTGTGCGTCGCACATTGATCGACTCTTGATCGATTACAGCTTCGAAAGTGCCGTTTGGTTGCTGACCGCTTGACGTTGTGGGCTTGTCCCCTCCCTCCCCCTAACCTCGGTCATCCCCTCCCCCCTCGCCACAACCATCACCCACTGTGCGCCCCCCCCCCCTTCTCCCCCAGCGGTGTTCACCTTCACGAGGGGGTGCCCCCCCGAAGCAGCCTTCACGGCCCCCCGGCTCCCCTCCGTCTCGTAGTGAGCGCGGTGGTGGGGCCGGGGCTCCAGCTCGACCCGCAGCTCGTAGGGCCCCCCAGTACTGGGCAGCTGCCAGTCGAGGGGGGGAAGTGACGTTACCCTAAATTGGGGGGCGGGGGGGGGGCACACGTGCACACAATCCACATTGATGTGACGAGTTCTTGTCATTGCACTCCAGAGGAGGCGCTGGGGCTGTATGGATGAGTTAAGAGTTGGTGTCCTGCTCAGGTGAGCATTGAGGCATTGGTGCTTATCTCTGGTTTACGGCACTGGTGGTCGTGGAAATTCCACGTTACTATGGCCGGGGTGGGGGAGGGGCGAATTTCGCGGGGAGCACACAAAAGCCTTTCGCGTTATTGGTGGAGGGGGTAGGCGGAGGTGATGGTGATCGTTGTGCTGCAGCGGATGGCAAGTAGATAGATGAGGAGGATGGTTACACAAGGAGGAGGTTGAGGAGGTAGGGTGATGACGATGTTGAACTGGGGGTTACAGATTGCGGGGGGGGGGGGTCAAGGCTGAGTAGTGACGTCAGGAAATGACCGCTGGCTACTGCAGAGGTAACCAATGAACCAATCACTCATCTGCGTCTCTCACCTGAAGAGAGGCGCGTGCGCTCCGCCCACTCCTCCTCCTCCCAGGGCCCCGCCCCCGCTGCCCCCACCTCCCCCGCTGCCCTTTCCCTTCCCCCACGGGAAGGAGGGAGGCACGCAGAGGAAGGGATCCCCGCTCGGTTCCCTCTTGAGCTGCTGATGCTGCTGCTGCTGATGATGATTCTGCGGATGATGATGATTCTGCTGCTGCTGGTGATGTTGATGCATCACGCACGCCGCGCCGTCCTCCTCGTCCCTCCGCGGCGATGCCCTTCTCCGCGCCTTCACGGGAAGGTCCCCGGCCGTGGCGTCTCCGTCGGGGCACGCGGCGAGCGAAGGCGTCGCCGGTGAGCGCGCGCCGTCCTCCACGATGCTGGAGCGCGGCGAGGAGCGCGGCGAGAGCGCCGGGGAGAGCGCGGGGGAGAGAGCGGGAGAGCCACCACCTCCACCACCACCTCCACCACCACCACCACCTCCACCACCACCTCCACCACCACCACGTGCTCCGTAATAAATCTCGGCGCTAGAATAACGGCGCTTGCCTCGAGGTGAAGCCGGGAGGGACACGGGCCCCGTGGCACCACCAGCACCACCAGCACCACCAGCACCACCACCACCAGCACCACCAGCACCACCTCCTGCCGCCAGCATCCCCGGGTAGAGGAACCCATCCTCGCCCCCCGCCACGAGCCGAGCGGGAGCGCCCGCCGAGCGGCGCCGGCCCAGCGCGGCATGGCCGCTCGCCAGCCCCGAGGACGTCCACGTCTCGTCCGCGCCCGAGGCGGCGGCCGCGGTGGCTGCGACTCGAAACCCCGGGGAACCCTGCGGCGACGGTAGCGGCGAGGACGTGTGCGGAGAGCCCAGCTGCTGCTGCTGTTGCTGCTGCTGCTGTTGCTGTTGTTGTTGCTGCTGCTGCTGCTGCTGAAGGACGAGTCGCGTGGCGGCGTCGTTGAGGTCGGCCTCGTTGTCGTCGCACGCGTAGGGGTACGACTCGATGGAGGAGACGTCCGAGATGCAGCTCCGCGAAGAGAGGCTGCTGCTGGGGCTCAGGTTGCTGTGGCCGCTCTCGCGGTACGGGGTCTGGTCCAGGGGCAGGTACAGGTGCTCCGACAGCCTCGGGACAGCTGCAGCAGCAGCAGCTGCGCCACCTCCAGCGACCACGGCAGCCGCGGCGTTCCCGTTGGGGTCACCGCCCGGGTCAGAACCCTCGGCGCCGCTGTGCGTGGCAGGCGCGACGCAGTGCGGTGGGAACGAGGTGATTTGGATGCTGGGGCAGTCGAAGATGGGTGGTGGTGGTTGTTGTTCTGTGTGGCAGCTGCCGTTAGTCGCATGTGGAAACTTGCTATCTGGTTGCTGCTGCTGATGCTGCTGCTGTTGCTGATGATGCTGCTGATGATGATGCTGCTGATGCTGCTGCTGATGATGATGCTGCTGATGGTGATGATGGTGGCTGGCGCTGTCGCGCATCGTTTGTCCCTCGACTTGGTCGAGCCAGGAGGAGCTCATGACGAGGGCGTGCATCTGGGAGACTCTGGAGTCTGGGTCGCTTGAGATCGAGAAACCCTTGCCATGGGACGAGTCGTGGTCTGGAGCTATTGCGGAAGAGGATGGGGGGGGGGGGGGGGGGTCAGAAGGGGGGCAGGGGGGGATGGGACGGCACGGGAAGGGAGTGCAGGAAAAACAGAATTGCAATGATCGAATAACACGGCTTGTCTGATGGATATACTCGCCCCTGGCGTAGCAATGTGGAGTTTCCGCCACTGGCTAAGTGCTGCAAACGGGACATCAGCACTGATGATGATGATGATGATAATAATATTTGCATGTCTACGGTGCTCACTTATAACCTGCACCTCGGCAAACTCTTAAGCGGCTAACGTCATCGCATCTCACTTCATAGAATTCAAGGGGCACCTCCCCCCCCCGTGTGGCAGCTGTCCCTGTGCGGCACGAGGTGACTCGGCCCCTGGGGGGGGGAGGGGGAGGGGCGATGATCGCTGCTGCTGCTGCTATGCGATCCCCAACGGGGGGTTCAGTTGCGGTGTCAATGTTCGGATTTGGCGGCGAGCAAAATAAAAGTTTAAGAGCATCGTGACGCGAGCCCCACAGCGGCCTCGCTCACGTGCATCGCGAGGGAGAGAGAGGAGGGGGAGAGGTTAGAGAGAGATGGGAGAGAGAGGAGGGAGAGAAACGGGAGAGAGAGGAGGGGGAGAGAGGAGGGGTACAGGGGGAGGAGAGACGGGAGAGGAGAGAGCTGAGTTACGGCGCGGAGCTACGAACGCGGAGATCCGACACGGTCGTTCGAGCGGAGGAGACGGAGCGATGGTAACGAGACCGCCAGGGATGGAGGGGGCAGCCCTATTGGGCGAGTGTTTTCATTCAACAGTGGATCGAGCATAGCTGCTGATGTCGATGACGTTGGTGATGACGACGAGAAGTGCACATGCTCACCGCTCTCCCATCGCTTCCTCCCAGATCCTCCAAACCCCTTTAACCCCCTGCCCCTCCCCCTGCCCGCTCCAGAGTTCCATCCTGGACCCCCTTCCTGAGAGTGACTCAGAGCAGCGATCGAGGGGGGCCGGGGGGGGGGGTAATGACTCCAGGCACGACTCGGTGGTGTTCGGGCAATTGTTTTTATTAAATGTCAAGTCGTTGTTTTGCTGCACGTGGAAGGAGACCACGCGGTAGCCGAAGCAAAGCCACCGCGAACCCGCTTGCTGTACTGCCACTACCCCCCCCCACACACCCCCACTGCTAACTACCGGGGCCATCTCGCATTGCGCTGGGAGTTGCACAAATCCCCGTGTGAGCCACCAACCCTTGATTACAAAGCGACGGATCATGCACGGGCGCGCGCGCACGCATAGCCACCACCACCACGCCCGTGACAACCCCATGCCCGCGTGGGCAATGGAGTTGTCACTTCTTTCCCAGTCACTCGAAGGCCCTCGCCATCTCTGTGGGCGGTGGGTGAGTGGTGAGTGTTCGTGGGTGGTGGGTGAGTGGTGAGTTGCCGGTGGGTGAGGGGTGGTGAGCGGCTCTTACCCAGCGCGTGGGTGCGCATGGTCGGGCTGGCTGCGAGATGTCGTCAAGTCGCGAGTCAATCCTGAAATATCAGCAATATCATCAGCATCAGCAACTTCAGCATCAGCAACATCATCAGCATCAGCAACATCATCATCAGCAACATCATCAGCGTCATTGTCATCAACACGGACACCAGTGGCAACACACAAAGACAAAGATCCCCCCCCTCCGTGTAGCCTTTAACAGACTGTTGGGGCAAGTGCTGTAAGCGAGCAGCACCTAGGAAGGCCGGACACGGCACACGAGGGGGTGGGTGGTCAGCACCACGCCCGACCGCCTTTGTTTTCCCTGTGCTGATACTTTAGGCACCGCACCAGGTACTCATTTGAGGCTGAGTTGACCTAGGGGAGGCCCAGGACCGGTTCAGATAATCGTCACTGGTGTTGGCCGTGAGCGGAATATGAACCCGGATCGCCGGCTTCATAGCGCAGCGCGCTAACCACTGCGCCACCGCTCCCCACACACACGGACACACACTGACACACACACTCGCACACACACTGACACACACACACACTCGCACACACACTGACACACACACACTCGCACACACACTGACACACACACACTCGCACACACACTGACACACACACGGGGGGTGGGGCGGGGGGTCACCTACAGGTGCTCCCCCCCGCCCCTCCCCCCTCTTCCTCCCCTCTCGCTGGGAGCTACTGGCGCGGTTCCAGGATCCCCTCCACGCAGCCTCCATCTGCCCTGGGGCCAAGGGGGTGGGGTGGGTGGGGGTCTCCCCACTCCTCCACCCCTCCCACCTCCTCCCCCCTTCCAACCCTCCTCCCTCATCTGTCCCCACGGCCAAACCCCAGCCCCGCAAGGGACTCCCTGCACGTGGGTTCGATCCCGACCCAGACGCCTGCTGCTGCTGTATATTTGGAGTTTGCGGGGTCTCTCTCTCTCATCATCATCACGGTGGCTAGGAGATGTTGACTACCTCGCCTGGTGTGCAGGAGGTCGTGGGTTCGTTCCCGACCCTGACGCCTGCTGCTGTATATTTGTAGTTTGCGTCTCTCTCTCATCATCACCACGGTGGCTAGGAGATGTTGACTACCTCGCCTGGTGTGCAGGAGGTCGTGGGTTCGTTCCCGACCCTGACGCCTGCTGCTGTATATTTGTAGTTTGCGTCTCTCTCTCATCATCACCACGGTGGCTAGGAGATGTTGACTACCTCGCCTGGTGTACAGGAGGGCGTGGGTTCGATCCCGACCCTGACGCCTGCTGCTGCTGTATATTTGGAGTTTGCGGGGTCTCTCTCTCCCTCTCTTCCCGTGGTCGCGTGGATTTTTCTCCGGGTCCTCCGCTGTTTCCCCTCCACGTGTAAAAAGTAACGTCACGCGTTTAGAGCGTTTCGACCACTGCTATGAATTTGCACTCCATGATGAGCCAATTTCTTTGAGCTATCGTTTGTTGATGGCCAGGTTCCCTCTGCAAAAGAAGCTGCATAGCTCAGTGGGCCTTAGCTGGTAAAATAACAAAAAATAATCGTTGATTCTAGATTTGAAGCTTTCGTGACTGCAAGGATTCATATTCTTAGGTTTTTTCGGTAAAGTCACGTAGGTAAAACATTAAAATTAATAAAAGTTAAATAAAATAAAAATCACGACGTTTCGGAGGCAACACAAGCTTCCGTCTTCAGGTGGAGCCGTCACAGCCACGACAGCTGTATCAAGTAAAAAAAAAAACGCCGTGATTTTTCTTTTATTTTACTTTTATTAATTTTAATGCTTTACCTACGTGACTTTTCCGAAAAAACCTAAGAATAATAATCGTTCAGTTTTAGGACCCTAACCGAGGTGGATAGCAGTGATTGTCCATCCACTGCCGACGTGAATGCACGGCTCTGTGTGCCGTTCATTGTCTCCCTTTGACGTCGACCTGGGGCTCCCCGTTAGTGTGCACGGAGTGCTCGTGCCAATGACACATCTGGCAAATCCCAGCAGCATCTGTTTCACGAGCGCCTGATCCTGCTGATGAGACGCACGAAGTCTAAACGGGTTTGCGGAGTGCCCTTTGCTCGCTCGAAACAAATCGCGGCTTGACAACATTTGTCAGCGAGGAGCTGATGGACGAGGCCGCGGCTCGGCAAAACCCAACGTGACGAGGAAGAGACGTTTCTTTGTGTTCGCATTTGCTGAAAAAACCAAAACAGCCCCTCGATATTGCGAGAGCCGCAAAGCACCGTGGTGGCGAATACGAGAGGGCGATCGTTCGTCAGCGCGTAGCGCGTCACGAAGCCGCGGGTTTTGCCGAGCCCTGGACTCGATAGAGCTCGTGGGTCATGTCGTACTTGTGGCCGACACTCCGTCGGCTGCTCCGTCCTCAGTGTTTACAAAGTTCAACCTGAACGGAGTTCAAAATTGTGGCCACGTATTCACGTCCATCATTACCACCACCACCACCACCATCGTCACCGCGATCATTATTTAGACTGGAGGAATCCGACGAGCTATGAGGCTCTTTGCTTGTATGTAAGGATGCTGAGCTTCTTTCGCACCGTACGTATCCAACCGTGCTAATCGGAGGTTGCGCCGGGGAAGGACAACAAACTCAACAAAATGTGATGTCCGGGAGGGTCACGGCTGTCCAGTCGGGTCATCATCAGCCATGGTCAATCCACTACTGGCTGGATGAAAGCCTCCGCCAATCGGCCACCGTCTCTCGCAGTCACCCGACCGCCAGCACACCAAGCTGCCTTCTTCGCTTCCTTGGGTGCTGTGGCTCCCGTCATTATTTTTTGACCATCGATCATCATCGACCATCGACCCTGCAGGTCACATTATTGGTATTTGCCTCGCTCTGTGCGGTAGTAGTAGTTGTGGTAGATGCGCTCCAAAACCAACTGGGCGCGCACAAAGTGAACCCGCACGAGGGGACAGCTGCCTGCCGAGTGGCGCACGCAGCCCACACGCAGTACACACAGTACACACAGTACACACACACAGTACACACACACAGCACACAGAGTACACACACAGCACACAGAGTACACACAAAGCACACACACTGCACACACACAGAGTACACACACAGCCCACACACAGTACACAAAGTACACAGTACACACACAGCACACAGAGTACACACACAGTACACAGCCCAAACGCAGTACACACACACAGCCCACACGCAGTACAGACAACACACACACAGCACAGGATGGCACACAGCACAGAGCACACACGCAGTGCACACGCAGCACACGATTGACCCACGTCCGACCGCATAGCCGCCGCATCGCCGTGAATTCAAACCGCATATAGCGAATTTTGGGTCGAAATAGGCTACCGTGCATATAGTGCGAGACATCGCACAAACCGAACCCGCCGAGAGCGAGGGAAGCCTGCACGTATTGTGCCCGGCCTACACACACAAACACACACCCACACACCCACACACACACCCACACACACCCACACACACACCCACACACACACCCACACACACCCACACAACAACCGCCATTCGCCACTAAGTGGCGGTGGCGTCACCACGACGCTTGTACCAGGCCATGTGCACCTTGAGGCCACGTGAAGTGTCGAACGCCCGCTGGCAGGAGGTCACGGGGCAGACCCAGCAGGTGCAACGGGTCGACTGACCGAGATGACTGGCTGATGCGCCACCTGTGCCCCCTACTGTACCAACTTGCTGTGCTTTAGCCAACCGGCGCTCCGCTCGTTGTTGTGAGCGTCGCTCCTCCGCCCTCCGTTGTTGTTGGAGGGCGACTGCCTCCAACTGCCCAGTAGCGTCCTTCACGAGCCTCCTCCACAGAGGCTGGTCGTGACACTGCTGGTACCAGTGATCGGCAAGTCCACTCAGCTCCACGTCCTCCTGTACCACATCACCCCATCTCTTCTCTAGCCCGTGCCGCGCCCGTTTAGCCCCCTTGATCCGGCCGAACAAAAGCTGTTTAGGCAAGCGGTAGCTGGGCATGCGGGCTACGTGACCCAGCCAACGCAGCCTTGCCTGCCGGAGGAGCTCACCGATGGGACTTTGCCCAGATCTTTCAAGGATTTGTGAGCTCCTCACACAATCCAGCCTGGTTAAACCCAGGATGGATCGTAGGCAGGCCAGCATGCCACACACACACCAACACCCCCACACACACACATACCCACACACACACACACCCACACACACACCTACACGATGTTTGTCTTACGTTTTCTCTTAAATTCCAGAGCAGTAATGGAATGTATTACAGTTGCCACCTTTGGGCGATGCCAACCCCCCACCCCCACCCCCCCTTCGAGTTGGGTGGGGGCTGTGGGGGGTGGGGGTCTCTCTCTCTGCGATGCCGTTTCGCGGTGTGCCGCCCCAGTGCGCTGTTCGGCGTGATGTCCGACGTTCCGCTGCACGTGCCGGTAGCTGCTGCTGCCGCCGCTGCTGCTGCCGCTACTTCATCAGGAACTGAATCAAGCAGCTGAGCCAATCAGCGTCGAGAACCGGCTGCAGATATCACCAGGAGCCAGCAGCAGCAGGCAGCGCTCTGTAGAAGTGGGAATTCCACCTTCACATGGCCGGATCAGTCGTGGTATATATATATTGAGTTTAAGAAGAAAAAGAGGCGGTCTTTTAATTAAACATAATTTGTAATGGAGGAGCGGTGGCGTAGTGGTTAGCGCACCGCTGTATGATCCCGGAGACGTGAGTTCGATTTCCGATCATCGCTATCTGATCACCAGTGGCGGCAATGACTGCCCCTCCCCCCCTCTTCGCCAACCCGTACTGACCGGCGTGGTGAAGTATGGTCCAAAAGGCTTCCATGAGTATTGGACACGCACGAGTTGCGCGTGTACACACGTGTACAGAAGACAAAGATCCCCCGGATAGCCTTCAACAGAGTGTTGGGGCAAGTGCTGTTAGCGAGCACCTACGAAGGCCGGCACGGCACACGAGGGGGTGGGTGGCCAGCACCACGCCCGACCGCCTTTGTCTCCCCAGTGGGAATGTTTACACACTGCAACCAGGTACTCATTTGAGGCGGAGTCGACCTAAGGGAGGAGGCCCAGGACTGGGTTCAAATAATCGTCACAGGTGTTGGCCGCCGGGTTAGTAGCGAAGTGTAAACTAGAGTTTAACTATTTATAGCTCTTGCTCAGAAGCGACCTGCCCACAAATGATAGCTCAATGAAGTGGCTTATCACGTGGACATATATAGCAGCCGGATACTCTAAAAACCCGAGGACACGGAGAAAAATAAAATCCACGCGACCCCGGGGAGACTATGCAAAGTCCAGATTTACAACAAGCGTCAGGGTCGGGATCGAACCCACGACCTCCTGTGTACCAGGCGAGGTAGTTAACATCTCCCAGCGACTGTGATGATGATGAGAGAGAGACACGCAAACTCAAAATATACAGCAGCAGGCGTCAGGGTCGGGATCGAACCCACGACCTCCTGTGTACCAGGCGAGATAGTTAACATCTCCTAGCCACAGTGATGATGATGAGATAGAGAGAGACGCAAACTCCAAATATACAGCAGCAGGCGTCAGGGTCGGGATCGAACCCACGACCTCCTGTGCACCAGGCGAGGTAGTTAACATCTCCTAGCGACTGTGATGATGATGAGAGAGAGACACGCAAACTCAAAATATACAGCAGCAGGCGTCAGGGTCGGGATCGAACCCACGACCTCCTGTGTACCAGGCGAGATAGTTAACATCTCCTAGCCACAGTGATGATGATGAGATAGAGAGAGACGCAAACTCCAAATATACAGCAGCAGGCGTCAGGGTCGGGATCGAACCCACGACCTCCTGTGCACCAGGCGAGGTAGTTAACATCTCCTAGCCACAGTGGTGATGATGAGAGAGAGAGAGAGACGCAAACTTCAAATATACAGCAGCAGGCGTCAGGTCGGGATCGAACCCACGACCTCCTGTGCACCAGGCGAGGTAGTTAACATCTCCTAGTCACCGTGATGATGATGAGAGAGAGAGACGCAAACTCCAAATATACAGCAGCAGGCGTCAGTGTCGGGATCGAACCCACGACCTCCTGTGCACCAGGCGAGGTAGTTAACATCTCCTAGCCACAGCGGTGATGATGAGAGAGAGAGAGAGACGCAAACTTCAAATATACAGCAGCAGGCGTCAGGTCGGGATCGAACCCACGACCTCCTGTGCACCAGGCGAGGTAGTTAACATCTCCTAGTCACCGTGATGATGATGAGAGAGAGAGACGCAACCTCCAAATATACAGCAGCAGGCGTCAGTGTCGGGATCGAACCCACGACCTCCTGTGTACCAGGCGAGGTAGCTAACATCTCACAGTCACCGTGATGATGAAACGTACAGGCGCGCCTCGGCCGTCACTCACCTCTGCGGCCGCGATCACCGCATCCTAACGGCGCCACCGCCGCTCCAAGGTTCTCGCGTCCCTCAGGCGTCACCCCCCAGGCGTCACTCCCCAGGTGTCACTCCCCAGGCCTCACCCCCAGGTGTCACCCCTCAGGTGTCACTCCCCAGGTGTCACTCCCCACGTGTCAACCCCCAGGTGTCTCAACTCCGCAGTGAGGAACTCCCCGCGCGCCGTTCTCCTCTTGTGTCTCTGTCCCTTAGCGCGGTGGAGCTGCGTCCATCACAGGCGTGGAGCGGGTGGAGCTGCGTCCATCACAGGCGTGGAGCGCGTGGAGCGGGTGGAGCTGCTCGGGGCGATGTCGGCAACGCTGGCGATGCGAGTCGCGCAGAGCTCTGAGCGAGCTCTGCTGTGCGCGAGCGCGCGAGTTGTTATAAAGAGTTGAGCTGGGCCAGCGGTGGGGGAGGGGGGGGGAGTGGAGTGGTGGAAGGAGGTCTATGGATGGATGAGGTGGCCAGGGAACGGGCGGTGGCGGCGGAGGGCGAGGGGGGGGGGTTGCGTTTTGGGTGGTGGTTGCAGAAGTTCTGCGGAGGATGGGGGAGGTAGGAGGCTCCTGATGGAATAGTCTAGCGGAGGAGGAGGAGGGTGACACGTGGAGGAGGAGGATGATACGAGGAGAGAGACAGGAGGAGGAGGGTGACACGTAGAGGAGTAGAAGGGTGACACGTGGAGGAGTAGGATGACACGAGGAGGATGAAGAGGAGGAGGGAGACACCATGAGGAGGGTGACACGTGGATGAGGAGGGTGACACGTGGAGGAGAGAGACACGAGGAGCAGGAGGATGGAGACGAGGAGGGAGACACGAGGAGGAGGCTGGTGGAGGACGAGGATGCAGGAGTCGTCGTATCGAAGAAGTAGACGTAGCAGAAGTTGTGGAGTAGAATAAGTAAGATGTGGGGGGTGGGGGGTGGCTTCGGTGAGGGTTGGGTCGGGGTCTGGGTAGGGGGGGCTGCAGGGAACCCGGGGAAGCCGTGACGCAGTGGAACGAGAGGGCGGGGGGCGGAGGAAACTCGCTGTTTACGCGCTCGTGAATGCGGTGGAAACCCGGCTTCCCCATCTCCCTCTCCACCCCCTCGCCCTCCCTCGCTCGCTCTCTCCCCCCGACTCTCTCTCGCTCCCTCCTACGATTCCAACCTCGCCCAAACAAACCGCACTACTCCGCCCACACTCATCTTCACCACCCACCCCAAAGACAAATATCCCCCGTGTAGCCTTCTACAGACTGTTGGGGCAAGTGCTGCTAGCGAGGATCACCGATGAAGGACGGAACGGTATCATGAGGGGGTGGGTGGCCAGCACCACGCCCGACCGCCTTTGTCTCCCCAGTGGCGATGTTTACACAGAGTGCCCAGGACCGGGTTAATATAATCGTCACTGGGTGTTGGCCGTGAGCGGGAATCGAACTCGGGTCGCAAGGTTGGCCACCCATCATCAATCCACTCATCTCATTTCCATCTTCGTTTATTACACACCGTAAGAGGTACCAGTTTAAGGCTGAGTCCACCTTGGGGAGGCCCAAGACCGGGTTCAGATAATCGTCACTTGGTGTTGGCCGTGAGCGGGAATCGAACTCTGGTAAGTCGGGTTCGTAGCGCAGCATAGCGCTAACCGCTGCACCACCGCTCCCCACAGCGCGCTAACCCTGACCCCCTCCCCCTCCAATCCCCCCGACTCCCCCGCCCCTCCAACATCTGCTGCGGGTTTCACCGCTCGAGTCTTAGGGCTGACCGTGGAATTCCGTGGCACGGCTCCGACTCACGCTGGCGGCTCTGGCTCAATGGAGCCGGCTCAGAGCCGCCGGGCTTAACGTTCAGCCCCCCCCCCCCTCTGAGCCACGATCTCAGCAGCCGCGCTCAGCATGCCCGAGTCGGAGCCACGCCACTGACCGAGCCGCTCACTCACCGCGGCCTTTAAGAGCAAGGGGAGTGATCTTGATTTGAAGCTTTCGTGACTGCAGGAATTCATACTCTTTGGTTCTTTCGGCAAAGTCGTTTCGATCGCAACAACAAGACGGTCGCTTGTTGTTGCGATCGAAAGGTCGCGATCGATGATTTGTTCTACCGACGTGACTTCGCCGAAAGAACCAGAACCTCTGGCCGAGCGGTGAGCCAGAGGTTTGAGCCGCGATTCGGAACGCGGCGCTCGACTCCAGCCCCCGGGGCTCTAACGCTGACCAGAGGTCGCAACCGGGTACCCGATACCCGTACCCTACTCGATACCCGGCCGGGTACGGGTAGGCCGTGAGTCACTGGTGAGTAACCGTTTGTCACTCATTTCCCAACGTCTTGTCTCTTCTCACAATTCAAGTTCCTCGAATCAACCCACCCGCGCCTGCAACATGGCTTCATCCCAGAGGTCGCAATCAGGTACCCGATACCCGTACCCGGCCGGGTACGGGTACCTGTTTGCGACCCTGGTGCGGCCGGGTACGGATACGGGTAAGGAATCAAAACCCGTTTGCGACCTCTGACGCTGACCCGGCCGAAGCCGCGACTCGCGACTCGCGATGGCCGTGACGGAGATCCTCGTCTCAGCGGTGAGGAAGGCCGTGAACTCGGCCCCTCGGACCTCCCGCGTGGATGAAATGAGTGCCGCCCCGTGGGGGGAGTGAACAGCTGGTGATGCCTATTGGTATCCCTAACCCCCCGCCATAGGAATGTGGAATTTGCGAGCACTGGATATACAGAGCTGTAAAGGGGAGACAGGCAACAGTGACTCGATCTTCATCGCAGCGTCGCTTTGTTAGCCTCCAACCCGAACAGGATCGCGAGGTGAGATCGGACTCATAGGTAAGATCCGATTGCAGGGTGAGATCGGATCACGGGGAGCGATCGTCTTGCGGGGTGATATCGGTCCCTTCTACCTCTGCACTTCACTCGGGGGTCAAGATGGAATCCCCCCCCCCGCCGCTCCCGCCCCCCAGCCCCTCCCGCCCCCCGCAATCCAAGCGAGCACTCCAATCCTCCACTCCAATTCTAGCGACCACTCCAATCCCCGTGAGCAATGCAATCCTGACGAGCACTGCAATCGTTGCCAACAACGCGAATGATGTTGGCGATTCTGCCGCCGATGCTGCGTTGGCAGCGACCTCGTCCTTCCCATCGTGCCCAGCGATGCCCAGGAAGCAGAGTCACTGCGAGGTCTCGCGCAGTGCGGGGGCCTTCCTCCAGCAGTGGAGAGAGCAGTGGGACAGACTCGCCTGGCTTGAGTGGCATATGCTGCAGGAGACACGGATTGTTGGGTGGGTGAAGTCGGTGGGTGAGTGAGTGGGTGAGTGAGTGGGTGGGTGAGTGGGTGCATGGATGGGTGCGTGTGTGGGTGAGCGAGTAGGTGAGTGTGTTGGTGAGTGGGTAAGTGAGAGTGTTGGTGTGTGCGCATGGGGAGCGGTAGTGTAGTGGTTAGCGCACTGCGCCACGAACCCAGCATCCCGAGTTCGATTACCGCTCAACGGCCAACACCAGTGACGATTATCTGAACCCGTCCCGGGCCTCCTTTAGGTCGACTGAGCCTCAAACGAGTACCTGGTGTGGTGTGTAAACATCGTCACTGGGGAGACAAATGCGGCCTGGCCTTCATCGGTGTCTGTTCAGGCTACACGGGGGATCTTTGTCTGTGTTTTGCGAGTGATTGATAGTCGCTGGTATAGGGTGTGTATGTTCTCCCCCTGTTCTCCTCTGGGTTCCCCAGTCCTTCCCCGAGTTAAGCACCACGAGACACCATGTAACCGGTATCTGACAAATCATTCCAATGCTGCAAAATCCCCCGTTCAAACCATTCAACGTCGTTCCCACACACACAGCAGCAGCAGTAGCAACATCGCCCCTCTACTCTGTGAACTGGTCCCGAGACTCAGTGAGACTGTTTTGGGCGAAACAATCATACCAATCATTTCCATATTCGATCCGTTCCTCGTCGTTGGTTCGACCGGAGTGGTAGGTCGGGGTAGCTGGTACTCTCAATACACGACGTGGTGTGCCGGGTGGATACAATTGTTGTGCGCAGGTGGCCGGCGAGACGGCAGTGGCGGGCAGCACGTGACAAAGTGCACGTGGTTTTCCCGTGATGCAGCGCGTCGGTCGGTGGATCGCGTAAAGAGTTGAACCTCCAAACTCCCCGCGCGCGCGCGCTACGAGGGGTGGTGACCATGAGATGGCAGTACAGCAAGTGGGTTCGGGGCCGCGGGACAGGAGAAGGGGCGTGGGGTGCACGTCGGGGAGGGGAAATGAGAGCGATGTTACTGCGCATGAGTGAACGCGTGCAGTGTAGTCTCGTTTGCATTGATCTGTATTGAAACGGCCGTACGCCGCATGGACCTGAAAACTCAATTTCCCTGCACAAGAATACGGGGCAAGCCGTGCGGGCTGACAGGAACGCTGACATCCAGCAGAGACAAACACGGCCGGGGCACGATCGCCACGTGGGTGTGGATTGTGTTATAGACACGTGGGTGTGGATTGTGTCACGGTCACGTGGCTCGGCTGCCCTCTGCCGGGCCCACGTGGGACTGCGCGCGCTCCCACCAGAGAGGGTCATTGGTGCGGGAGGAATCCCCTCCACGGCTGTGGCTCATTGTTGTTGTTGTTATTGTTGTTGTTATTGTTATAAACCGGCGAAATGTTACAGATCTCGAATTGCAAATGTTGTTGGGTTTACTCTCCAATACACTCGTGACGAATCTGCAACGTTTTGTTCACGTGACAAACCCCTGCGTCGGGTGGTGGCGGGTTTAACGACACGTGTTTATCTATTTACGCGATCTAAGCCCCAAAACAAATGACCCCTCTGTTGTGGCTAATACAGGTGGCGAAAATCCTCCCACCGCTTGTCAAGCAGACAAGGTAGGGGACTGGTCAGATAGCACGACTCGTGGACGTCGCTGTGAGTGGGATGGTAGTCTGTGCTGATGAGTCGTAATGAGGATGAAACCGGTCGACAGTTTGTGTCTTTATCTCATTGCTGTGGGGATGGTAGTCTGTGCTGATGAGTTCTAATGAGGATGAAACCGGTCGACAGTTTGTGTCTTTGTCTCATTGCTATCTGTTGGGATGAGCCACATTTTCTCCAACCCTTCCAATCGGTGGGTCTACACGATAATGGCACACACGCACAGTCAGTTCTTGTGAGATGGTGGTCTGGACAAGGCCGAACTTTACACGCAACGCTGCACGCCTTTTGCGAGTTACATCGAAGACGGGAACTTATTTGTTACAGCAGCGTTGGTCAATCCACTGCTGGATGAAGGCCTCACCAACCCGCAGTGACCGGCGTGGTAAAGTATGGTCAAAGAAGGCCCCCCCCGTGACCATGTGTGAATGGGAGGCCCAGAATCCGTCGGTTCCCACATCGCTCGCCATTGACGTGAGCCGTGAGCTTGGGAATCGCGAAGCACGTGGCCGACAAACTGCGCTACTGCTCCACTAGGGGGGGTAGGGGAGGGGTGAGCAGTGGGGGGGTAGGGGAGGGGTAATCAGGGGGGGTAGGGGAGGGGTGATCAGTGGGGGGTAGGGGAGGGGTGATCAGTGGGGGTAGGGGAGGGGTGATCAGTGGGGGGGGTAGGGGAGGGGTGATCAGTGGGGGTAGGGGAGGGGTGATCAGTGGGGGGTAGGGGAGGGGTGATCAGTGGGGGTAGGGGAGGGGTGATCAGGGGGGGGTAGGGGAGGGGTGATCAGTGGGGGGTAGGGGAGGGGTGATCAGTGGGGGTAGGGGAGGGGTGATCAGTGGGGGGTAGGGGAGGGGTGATCAGTGGGGGGTAGGGGAGGGGTGATCAGTGGGGGTAGGGGAGGGGTGATCAGTGGGGGGTAGGGGAGGGGTGATCAGTGGGGGGTAGGGGAGGGGTGATCAGTGGGGGTAGGGGAGGGGTGATCAGGGGGGGGTAGGGGAGGGGTGATTAGTGGGGGGTAGGGGAGGGGTGATCAGTGGGGGGTAGGGGAGGGGTGATCAGTGGGGGGGTAGGGGAGGGGTAATCAGGGGGGGAGGGGTAGGGGAGGGGTAATCAGGGGGGGGGGGGGTAGGGGTGATCAGTGGGGGGTAGGGGAGGGGTGATCAGTGGGGGGTAGGGGAGGGGTGATCAGTGGGGGGGTAGGGGAGGGGTAATCAGGGGGGGAGGGGTAGGGGAGGGGTAATCAGGGGGGGGTAGGGGAGGGGTGATCAGTGGGGGGGTAGGGGAGGGGTGATCAGTGGGGGGGGGGGGGGTAGGGGTGATCAGTGGGGGGGTAGGGGAGGGGTGATCAGTGGGGGGGTAGGGGAGGGGTGATCAGTGGGGGGGGGGGGGGGTAGGGGTGATCAGTGGGGGGGTAGGGGAGGGGTGATCAGTGGGGGGGTAGGGGAGGGGTAATCAGGGGGGGAGGGGTAGGGGAGGGGTAATCAGGGGGGGGTAGGGGAGGGGTGATCAGTGGGGGGGTAGGGGAGGGGTAATCAGGGGGGGAGGGGTAGGGGAGGGGTGATCAGGGGGGGGTAGGGGAGGGGTGATCAGTGGGGGGGTAGGGGAGGGGTGATCAGTGGGGGGGTAGGGGAGGGGTAATCAGGGGGGGGGGGGGTAGGGGTGATCAGTGGGGGGGTAGGGGAGGGGTGATCAGGGGGGGGGTAGGGGAGGGGTGATCAGGGGGGGGTAGGGGAGGGGTGATCAGGGGGGGGTAGGGGAGGGGTGATCAGTGGGGGGGTAGGGGAGGGGTGATCAGTGGGGGGGTAGGGGAGGGGTAATCAGGGGGGGGTAGGGGAGGGGTAATCAGGGGGGGGGTAGGGGAGGGGTAATCAGGGGGGGGGGGGGGTAGGGGTGATCAGTGGGGGGGTAGGGGAGGGGTGATCAGTGGGGGGGTAGGGGAGGGGTAATCAGGGGGGGGGTAGGGGAGGGGTAATCAGGGGGGGGGTAGGGGAGGGGTGATCAGTGGGGGGGTAGGGGAGGGGTAATCAGTGGGGGGGTAGGGGAGGGGTTATCAGTGGGGGGTAGGGGAGGGGTAATCAGGGGGGGGGGTAGGGGAGGGGTGATCAGTGGGGGGTAGGGGAGGGGTGATCAGTGGGGGGTAGGGGAGGGGTGATCAGTGGGGGGGTAGGGGAGGGGTAATCAGGGGGGGGTAGGGGAGGGGTAATCAGGGGGGGTAGGGGAGGGGTAATCAGGGGGGGGTAGGGGAGGGGTAATCAGGGGGGGTAGGGGAGGGGTGATCAGTGGGGGGTAGGGGAGGGGTGATCAGTGGGGGGTAGGGGAGGGGTAATCAGGGGGGGGTAGGGGAGGGGTAATCAGGGGGGGTAGGGGAGGGGTGATCAGTGGTGGGGGGTAGGAGAGAGGTGATCAGTGGGGGGTAGGGGAGGGGTTATCAGGGGGGGTAGGGGAGGGGTGATCAGTGGGGGGTAGGGGAGGGGTGATCAGTGGGGGGTAGGGGAGGGGTGATCAGTGGGGGGGTAGGGGAGGGGTAATCAGGGGGGGAGGGGTAGGGGAGGGGTAATCAGGGGGGGGGGGGGTAGGGGTGATCAGTGGGGGGTAGGGGAGGGGTGATCAGTGGGGGGTAGGGGAGGGGTGATCAGTGGGGGGGTAGGGGAGGGGTAATCAGGGGGGGAGGGGTAGGGGAGGGGTAATCAGGGGGGGGTAGGGGAGGGGTGATCAGTGGGGGGGTAGGGGAGGGGTGATCAGTGGGGGGGGGGGGGTAGGGGTGATCAGTGGGGGGGTAGGGGAGGGGTGATCAGTGGGGGGGTAGGGGAGGGGTGATCAGTGGGGGGGGGGGGGTAGGGGTGATCAGTGGGGGGGTAGGGGAGGGGTGATCAGTGGGGGGGTAGGGGAGGGGTAATCAGGGGGGGAGGGGTAGGGGAGGGGTAATCAGGGGGGGGTAGGGGAGGGGTGATCAGTGGGGGGGTAGGGGAGGGGTAATCAGGGGGGGAGGGGTAGGGGAGGGGTGATCAGGGGGGGGTAGGGGAGGGGTGATCAGTGGGGGGGTAGGGGAGGGGTGATCAGTGGGGGGGTAGGGGAGGGGTAATCAGGGGGGGGGGGGTAGGGGTGATCAGTGGGGGGGTAGGGGAGGGGTGATCAGGGGGGGGTAGGGGAGGGGTGATCAGGGGGGGGTAGGGGAGGGGTGATCAGGGGGGGGTAGGGGAGGGGTGATCAGTGGGGGGGTAGGGGAGGGGTGATCAGTGGGGGGGTAGGGGAGGGGTAATCAGGGGGGGGGGGGTAGGGGTGATCAGTGGGGGGGTAGGGGAGGGGTGATCAGGGGGGGGTAGGGGAGGGGTGATCAGGGGGGGGTAGGGGAGGGGTGATCAGGGGGGGGTAGGGGAGGGGTGATCAGTGGGGGGGTAGGGGAGGGGTGATCAGTGGGGGGGTAGGGGAGGGGTAATCAGGGGGGGGTAGGGGAGGGGTAATCAGGGGGGGGGTAGGGGAGGGGTAATCAGGGGGGGGGGGGTAGGGGTGATCAGTGGGGGGGTAGGGGAGGGGTGATCAGTGGGGGGGTAGGGGAGGGGTAATCAGGGGGGGGGTAGGGGAGGGGTAATCAGGGGGGGGGGTAGGGGAGGGGTGATCAGTGGGGGGGTAGGGGAGGGGTAATCAGTGGGGGGGTAGGGGAGGGGTTATCAGTGGGGGGTAGGGGAGGGGTAATCAGGGGGGGGGTAGGGGAGGGGTGATCAGTGGGGGGGTAGGGGAGGGGTGATCAGTGGGGGGTAGGGGAGGGGTGATCAGTGGGGGGGTAGGGGAGGGGTAATCAGGGGGGGGTAGGGGAGGGGTGATCAGTGGGGGGGTAGGGGAGGGGTGATCAGTGGGGGGTAGGGGAGGGGTGATCAGTGGGGGGTAGGGGAGGGGTAATCAGGGGGGGGGGGTAGGGGTGATCAGTGGGGGGTAGGGGAGGGGTGATCAGTGGGGGGTAGGGGAGGGGTGATCAGTGGGGGGGTAGGGGAGGGGTAATCAGGGGGGGAGGGGTAGGGGAGGGGTAATCAGGGGGGGTAGGGGAGGGGTTATCAGGGGGGGTAGGGGAGGGGTGATCAGTGGGGGGGTAGGGGAGGGGTAATCAGGGGGGGGGTAGGGGAGGGGTAATCAGGGGGGGGGTAGGGGAGGGGTGATCAGTGGGGGGGTAGGGGAGGGGTAATCAGTGGGGGGGTAGGGGAGGGGTTATCAGTGGGGGGTAGGGGAGGGGTAATCAGGGGGGGGGTAGGGGAGGGGTGATCAGTGGGGGGGTAGGGGAGGGGTGATCAGTGGGGGGTAGGGGAGGGGTGATCAGTGGGGGGGTAGGGGAGGGGTAATCAGGGGGGGGTAGGGGAGGGGTGATCAGTGGGGGGGTAGGGGAGGGGTGATCAGTGGGGGGTAGGGGAGGGGTGATCAGTGGGGGGTAGGGGAGGGGTAATCAGGGGGGGGGGGGTAGGGGTGATCAGTGGGGGGTAGGGGAGGGGTGATCAGTGGGGGGTAGGGGAGGGGTGATCAGTGGGGGGGTAGGGGAGGGGTAATCAGGGGGGGAGGGGTAGGGGAGGGGTAATCAGGGGGGGTAGGGGAGGGGTTATCAGGGGGGGTAGGGGAGGGGTGATCAGTGGGGGGGTAGGGGAGGGGTAATCAGTGGGTGGGGGGTAATCGGGGGGGTAGGGGAGATCAGTAGGGGAGGGGTAATGCAGGGGGGTGGGGTTTGTAGGGGAGGGGGTAGGGGGGTGTTTACCAGCCGTCCAACCTCAGGGGAGCCGGGAGGCACGCGTGGGTCTCCCAGAATAGCGAGCAGCCGGCGAGAGGAGAGAGAGGGGGGGAGGGAGGATACAGTGGGAGGGGCGGGGTGGGACGGGGGGGGGTTTCTGGGGTCCTGCTCCCTATCCCTTCTCGCCCCTCTAGACGATTCTGGTGAGGGGTCATCATCAGCTCATCCAGTCGACAGAAGGCACCGTCAACGCTACAAAATGGGGCATTTTTAAATCAGTATCAAAGTTAACATTTTTATTTAAAGCGTTCGTGACTGCATGGATTCATATTTTTGGTTATTTTGGTAAAGTCACGTAGAAGGGAAATAATAAAGTAAAAAAAGTATTGTTTTATATTTTTATTATTTCCCTTCTACGTGACTTTACCGAAAGAACCAAGAATATAAAGTATACATTCTTATTTTTTCATACTTTGATACTGACATGAATGTCCTATTCTTTAGCTGCTCACGCCGGACTCTAAATGCTCTGACAGTGCCATTGCCTTTGTGCTGTTCGCCTTTTGGCAGAGGTGGGACAAAGTCATTGTTATGCAAGTCCAAGTCGAGTCGCAAGTCATCAAATTCATGACTCGAGTCTGACTCGAGTCCAAGTCACATGACTCGAGTCCACATCTCATAGGTGGGACAAAGTCATTGTTATGCAAGTCCAAGTCGAGTCGCAAGTCATCAAATTCATGACTCGAGTCTGACTCGAGTCCAAGTCACATGACTCGAGTCCACATCTCATAGGTGGGACAAAGTCATTGTTATGCAAGTCCAAGTCGAGTCGCAAGTCATCAAATTCATGACTCGAGTCTGACTCGAGTCCAAGTCACATGACTCGAGTCCACACCTCTGCCTTTTGGCATTCTCTGGTCTGACACTCGTGGTGAGACTTAGCCCCAAAGAAGGCTGCTGTCT